>NW_028137209.1:25000-81621 GCF_965140915.1 Aythya marila | reverse complement strand
AGGGAGGCCCCCAAGCCCCCCACAAACACAGGCCCCTACAGTGTACAGGCAGCTCCCAGCCACCCCCAGATGCTGGCCCCAAAGTTGTACAAACAGCTCCCAGCCACCCTGCAGAAACAGATTCCTACATTGTACAAGCAATTCCCAGCCCGCTAGACACAGGCCCTGACCCCCCACAGATGCAGGCCCCAAAGGTGTACAAGCAGCTCCCACCCCTCCCCCAGACGCAGGTCCCAAGCCCCCCCCCCAAACACAGGCCCCTACAACCAGCACCCAACCCCCTACCCCCGATGCCAGGCCCAAAGGTGTAGAAGCAGCTCCAAACCTCCTCCCTCAACCCAGGCTCCAACAGTGTACAAGCAGCTCCCAACCAACCCTCCCCTTCCCCCCCCCCCCCCGACACAGGCTCCAAAGGAATACAAAGAGCTCCCACCCCTCCCCCAGATGCTGGTCTCAACCCCCCCCCGCCCCCAGAAGCAGGCCCCAAAGGTGTAGAGTCAGCTCCCAACCCCCTCCATGCCGGCCCCAAGGGTCTACAAGCAGCTCCCCCCTTGCCCCCAGATACCGGCCCCCAGACACAGACCCCAAAAGCCTAATCACAGGCCCTGAACTCTAGAGGCAGGCTCCAAAACCCAGGACAAAGCCCCAGTGGTTCGAGACAGGGCCCAAATCCCAGACACAGGCCCCAAACGCTAAACATATGCCAAAAAAAGTATTAGTGCTGGTGCCAAATGTTACAGTGTCTGTAAAAAAAAAAAAAGCCCAAAAGCCCGAGATGCTCAAGGCTGAGACGTAACTTGGCTTTTTGAATTACTGGAAAGCAGCTTTCATTCTCAGATAATTGTGTGCAGGCTAGATAGCATGGGGCTTCAGGCACCTCTTCACCTGAGGAAACACACTGCCATCAGGCACCGCTGTGCCAGACAAGCTTGTTCTGCTAGAACACCCTACTCAGATGCACTGTGGCATTCAAGTGAACTGCTTTCATGCAAATATAACGACTGATGTTACAACCCACCTTGCCTGTGGCACCTGATGAACAGAAGAGTAAGCCACCGCAGCGCTTCAAAACCATCCCTGCACGTGCCGCTCCTTGTCGCTCTCTGGCCTTATCTCATATCCTTATCCACTTCTGTGGAGAGCCTGCCACGGCACCTGCAAAGCAAGACGGACACCTTTCATAGTCACCTTGTGCTACTTGGTCGTTCTGCTCCAACCCAGCTCATGACCAGCCCCTCTTCTTACACAGCTCTTCAGAGTGCAGTTTGCTCCTTTGAGCCTGTGCGAGACACCTGTGAAAGAAAAAGAAACGCATAGGCCGATGCAGCATCCAAAGACACAGCACAACTAGGTAAGTTACTCTCATCTGCTCCCTTACCTCTGCCGCTTACCAGCCCCCGAGGCAGATGCTTCAATCTACCCTCTTCAAACAGCTACAACACCTCTAAAAGACAAAGAGGGGATGCTTAGAGGAACAGTGAGACAGACCTACAACACAACAACTGCTACATCTGTTCCTCACTCACCTTGCCAGAGGCAGCTCTGCGTGTGACGTCCCAGGTTGTACACTGCGTTACCTAACCCTTACCGTAACCCTTACCCTAACCCTTCTCACCCTTACCATTACCCAAATCCTTACCTTTACTTTTTCCTTACCCTTACTCTTTCCTTTAACCATAACCTTACCCTTACCCTATACCTTACTCCAACCCTTCCCCTTACCTTCCCCTTCCCCTTACCCTTAACCTAACCCTAAACCTTAAACCTTACCGTAAAGCTTACCCTTTCTGCTACACTTACCCTTAGCCTAAATCTAAACCTTACACTTACCCTTAGCCTAACCCTCACCCTTACCATTACCCATACCCTTATTCTTACTCTTATCCTAACCCTTACCTTTACACTTACGGTTACCATTAACCTTACCCTTACCCTAACAGTTATCCTTAACCTAACCCTTACCCTAAACCTTACACTTACTCTTAACATTAACCTTACCCTTAACCTTAAGCTAATACTTAACCTTACGTTTTTCTCACCCTAACCCTATAATTAACCATAACCATTACCCTAACACTTAACCTTACCCTTACAATAAGCCACACAACAACACTTAAATGTACACTTACGCTTAAACTTGCCCTAGCAATTACTCGTACAATTAAAATATTAATTAATTAAATTAAAAAATTTTAATTTAAAATAAATTGAATTAAAAAATTAAAATACCCTTATCCTTATACCTTATCCTTAACCCTCACCCTTATCATTACCAATACCCTTACTCTTACACTTATTCTTATACATACAACTTACCCGTTTCCTAACACTTAACCCTAACCTAACTCTAACCCTAAACCTTACCTGAACCCTTTCCAGTACCATTACATTAACCCTTACCCTTAACCTAAACCTTACACTTGCTCTTAACCTTAACCTAATACTTACCTTTACGTTTTCCTCACACTAACCCTAAAATTAACCCTAACCATTACCCTAACAGTTACCCCTAACCTAACCGTTACTCTAACACTTACAGTGACCCGTACACTTAAACATACCCTTACACTTACTCTTACCCTAACCCTTACCCTTATCATAACCCATACTCTAACACATACTTCCACCCGTACCCTAACTCTTACCCTTACCCTTACCCTTACCCTTACCCTTACCCTTACCCTTACCCTTACCCTTACCCTTACCCAATCCCTTACCCTTACCCAATCCCTTACCCTTACCCAATCCCTTACCCTATCCCTTACCCTTAACCTAACCCTAAACCTTACCCTTATCCTAACACTTACCCTTACCGTAAACCTTACCCTTTCTGCTACACTTACCCTTAGCCTAAATCTAAACCTTACACTTAACCTTAGCCTAACCCTCACCCTTACCATTACCCATACCCTTATTCTTACTCTTACCCTAACCCTTACCTTTACACTTACGGTTACCATTAACCTTACCCTTACCCTAACACTTATCCTTAACCTAACCCTTACCCTAAACCTTACCCCAACCCTAACCCTGACCCTTACTCTAAACCTAACCCTTAACCTAAACCTTACACTTAATCTTATCTTTAACCTTACCCTTAAACTAATACATACCCTTACGTTTCCCTCATCATAACCCTAAAATTAACCGTAACCATTACCCTAACACTTATACTTACCTAACCCTAAACCTTACTCTAACTTTTACCCTGACCCGGACCCTTAGACTTCCCCTTCCCCTTCCCCTTACTAATACCGTTACCATAACCCTTACCCATACACTTACAGTTACCATTAACCTTACCCTTACCCTAACACTTACCCTTACCCTATCCCTTACACTTATCTTATCCATACAAATTACGCTTTCCCTAACACTTAACCTTAACCTAACCCTAACCCTAAACCTTACCTGAACCCTTACTCTGACCCTTACATTAACCCTTACCCTAAAACTTACACTTAACCTTAACCTTACCCTTAACCTTAACCTAATACTTACCCTTACTTTTCCCTCACCCTAACCCTAAAATTAACCCTAACCATTACCCCAACACTTACCCTTACCCTAACCCTTACCCTTACCATAACCCATACTCTAACACATACTTCTACCCGTACCCGTACCCTTACCGTAACCCTTACCCTTACCGTAACACTTACCCTTACTGTTACCGTTACCGTGGCCCTTACCCTTACCCTTACCCTTACCCAAACCCTTACCCTTACCCTTACCCTTACCCTTACCCTTACCCTTACCCTTACCCTTACCCTTACCCTTACCCTTACCCTTACCCTTACCCTTACCCTTACCCTTACCCTTACCCTTACCCAACCCTAAACCTTACCCTTATCCTAACACTTACCCTTACCGTAAACCTTACCCTTTCTGCTACACTTACCCTTAGCCTAAATCTAAACCTTACACTTACCCTTAGTCTTACCCTCACCCTTACCCTTACCCATACCCTTATTCTTACCCTTTCCCGAACCCTTACCTTTACACTTACGGTTACCATTAACCTTACCCTTACCCTAACACTTATCCTTAACCTAACCCTTACCCCAACCCTTACCCTGACCCTTACATTAACCCTAACCCTTACCCTAAATCTTACACTTACTCTTAACCTTAACCTTAGCTGTAATCTAATACTTACCCTTACGTTTCTTTCACCCTAACCCTAAAATTAACCCTAACCATTACCCTAACACTTACCCTTACCCTAACCCTTACTGTAACCCTTACAATGAACCATACGCTTACACATACCCTTACCCTTACTCTTACTCTACCCTTACCCTTACCATAGCCCATACTCTAACACATACTTCTACCCTTCACCTTACTGTTACCCTTACACTTACTCTATTTGTTACTCTTACGCTTATCCTTAACATAAAACTTACTCTTAACCTTACCCTTACCATAAGCCATAGAACAACACTTACATGTTCACTTACGTTTCCACTTACCCTGGCAACTACTCGTACAATTAACCTTACCCTTACCCTTACCAAACCATTACCCTTACCCTTAACCTAATCCTCAACCTTACACTTATCCTAGCACTTACCCTTACAGTAATCCTTACCCTTTCTGCTACACTTACTCTTTGCCTAATTCTAAACCTTACCCTACACTCACCCTTACCCTTATCATAATGCTTACATTAACCCTTAACCTAAACCTTACCCCAACCCTTACCCTGACCCTTACATTAACGCTAACCCTTACCCTAAACCTTACACTTACTCTTAACCTTAACTTTACTCTTAACATTAACCTAATACTTACGCATATGTTTTCCTGACTTTAACCCTTAAATTTACCCTAACCATTACCCTAACACTTAACCTTAACCTAACCCTAAAATTACTCGTACAATTACCCTTACCCTTACCCTTAACCTAAGCCTAAACCTTACAGTAAACCTTACCCTTTCTGCTACACTTACCCTTAGCCTAAATCTAAACCTTACACTTACCCCTACTGTAACCCTCACCCTTATCATTACCAATACCCTTACTCTTACCCTTACCCTAACCCTTCTCCTTACACTTACTGTTACCTTTAACATTACCCTTACCCTAACACTTACACTTACCCCTATCCATGCCCTTACCCTTACCCTTACCCTAATCTTTACCCTTAACCTAACCCTAACCCTAAACCTTATCCCAGCCTTTACCCTGACCCTTACATTAACCCTAACCCTTACCCTAAAGCTTACACTTACTCTTAACCTTAACCTTACCCTTAACCATTACCCTAACACTTACCCTTACGTTTCCCTCACCCTAAGTCCTAAAATTAACCCTAACCATTACCCTAACACTTACCCTTACCCTAAACCTAACCGTAACTCTAACCCTTACTGTAACCCTTACCCTGACCCGTACCCTTACACTTACCCTTACCCTAAGCCTTTCCCTTACCATGACCCATACCCTAACACGTACTTGTAGCCTTAACCTTACCGTTCCCCTTACCCTTACCTTTACTGTCTCTGTTAGCCTTACACTTACACTTAACATAAACCTTAACCTTAACCTAACCCTTATCATAAGGCATACAACAACTCTTACATGTACACTTACGCTTGCACTTACCCTAGCAATTACTCGTACAATTACCCTTAACCTTACTATTAAGCTAACCCTAAACCTTACCCTTATCCTAACACTTACCCTTATCCTAAACCTTACCCTTTCTGCTACCATTACCCATACCCTTATTCTTACCCTTACCATAACCCTTACCTTTACACTTACGGTTACCATTAACCTTACCCTTACCCTAACACTTATCCTTAACCTAACCCTTACGCTAAACCGTACCCCAACCCTTATCCTGACCCTTACATTAACCCTAACCCTTACCCTAAACCTTACACTTACTCTTAACCTTACCCTTAACATTAACCTAATACTTACGCATACGTTTTCCTGACTTTAACCCTTAAACTAATCCTAACCATTACCCTAACACTTAACCTTACCCTAACCCTAACAACCCTTACTCTAACCCTTACCCTGACCCGTACCCTTACACTTACCCTTACCCTTACCCTTTTACTTACCCTAATTCTTACCCATAGCATAACCCATACCCTAACACATATTTGTACCCTTAACCTTACCGTTACCCTTACCCTTACCCTTACCCTTACTCTATCCGTTACCCTTACGCTTACTCTTTACATAAACCTTACTTTTGACCTTACCCTTACCATAAGCCATACAACAACACTTACATGTACACTTACGCTTACACTTACCCTAGCAATTCCTCGTACAATTACCCTTACCCTTACCCTTACCCTTAACCTAAGCCGAAACCTTAAACCTTACAGTAAACCTTACCCTTTCTGCTACGTTTACCCTTAGCCTAAATCTAAACCTTACTTTAAATCTTACTAAACATTACTTTAAATCTTACCCTTACTGTAACTCTCACCCTTATCATTACCAATACCCTTTCTCTTACCCTTACCCTAACCCTTCTCCTTACACTTACTGTTACCTTTAACATTACCCTTACCCTAACACTTACACTTATCCTTATCCATGCCCTTACCCTTACCCTAATCCTTACCCTTAACCTAACCCTAACCCTAAACCTTACCCGAGCCCTTACCCTGACCCTTACATTAACCCTAACCCTTACCCTAAAACTTACACTTACTCTTAACCGTAACCTTACCCTTAACATTAACCTAATACTTACCCTTACGTTTCCCTCACCCTAACCCTAAAATTAACCCTAACCATTACCCTAACACTTACCCTTACCCTAACCGTAACTCTAACCCTTACTCTAACCCTTACCCTGACCCGTACCCTTACACTTACCCTTACCCTAAGCCTTTCCCTTAGCATAACCCATACCCTAACACGTACTTGTAGCCTTAACCTAACCGTTCCCCTTACCCTTACCCTTACCTTTACTGTCTCCGTTACCCTTACACTTACACTTAACATAAACCTTAACCTTAACCTAACCCTTATCATAAGCCATACAACAACACTTACATGTGCACTTACGCTTGTACTTACCCTAGCAATTACTCGTACAATTACCCTTAACCTTACTATTAAGCTAACCCTAAACCTTACCCTTATCCTAACACTTACCCTTATCCTAAACCTTACCCTTTCTGCTACACTTACCCTTTGCCTAATTCTAAACCTTACCCGAACCCTCACCCTTACCTAAATCTAACTAAAATCTAACCATTACCCTAACCCCTCACCCTTACAATATACATATTTTTACCCTTTACCTAAACCTTTACCCCAACCCTTACCTTGACCCTTACATTAACCCTAATCCTTACACTAAACCTTACACTTACTCTTAACCTTAAACTTAGCTGTAACCTAATACTTACTCTTACGTTTCCCTCACCCTAACCCTAAAATTAACCCTAACCATTACCCTAACACTTACCCTTACCCTAACCCTTACTCAAACCCTTACAATGACCCGTACTTTTACACATACCCTTACACTTACCCTTACTCTTAAACTTACACTAACCCTTACCCTTAACTAAATCTAACCCTTACACTAAACATCATCCTTACCCTTACCATTATCCCTTCTCTTACCCTTATCCTAAACGTTTCCCAAACCCTTACCCTTACATTAAACCTAACCCTTACCATAACTCTTAACCTTATCCTTAAACTTAACCTAATACTTACCCTTATGATTCCCTCACCCTAAACCTAAAATTAGCCTAACCATTACCCTAACACTTACCCTTACTCTAACCCTTATCCTCAACTTAAGTGTAAGTGTTAGGATAACGGTAACCTTAAGGGTGACCCTTAAGCTTATCCTTAACGTTTATGGTTAGGTTAAGGGTAATTGTACGAGTAATTGCTAGGATAAGTGTAAGCGTAAGTGTACATGTAAGTGTTGATGTATGGCTTATGGTAAGGGTAAGGTTTATGTTAAGGGAAAGCGTAAGAGTAATGGATAGAATAAGGGTAAGTGTAACGGTTAAGTGTTAGGGTAATGGTTAGGGTTAATTTTAGGATTAGGGTGAGAAAAATGTAAGGTTAAGTACTAGCTTAAGGTTAAGTGTAAGGTTAAGGTTAAGATTAAGTGTAAGGTTTAGGTTAAGGGTAAGGCTTCAGGGAAGGGGTAAAGTTCAGGGAAAGGTTTAGGGTAAGGTTTAGTGTTAGGTTCAGCTTAAGGGGAAGGGTTGGTGTAAGGTTAAGGGTATGGATAAGGATAAGGGTAAGGGTAAGGGTTAGCGTAAGAGTAAGATTAATGGTAAGGTTTATGTTAAGGGTAAGCGTAAGGGTAACGGATAGAGTAAGGGTAAGGGTACAAATATGTGTTAGGGTATGGGTTATGGTATGGGTAAGAGTTAGGGTAATGTAAGGGTAAGGGTGAGTGTAAGGGTATGGGTCAGGGTAAGGGTAAGAGTAAGGGTTAGGGTTAGGGTAAGGGTAAGTGTTAGAATAATGGTTAGGGTTAATTTTAGGGTTAGGGTGAGGGAAACGTAAGGGTAAGTATAGGGTTAAGGTAAGGGTAAGTGTAAGGTTTAGATTTAGGCTAAGGGTAAGTGTAGCAGAAAGGGTAAGGTTTACTGTAAGGTTTAAGGTTTCGGCTTAGGTTAAGGGTAAGGGTAAGAGTAAGGGTAATTGTACGAGTAATTGCTAGGGTAAGTGTAAGCGTAAGTGTACATGTAAGTGTTGTTGTATGGCTTATGGTATGGTAAGGTCAAGGGTAAGGTTTATGTTAAGGGTAAGCGTAAGGGTAAGGGATAGAGTAAGGGTAAGGGTAAGGTTAAGGGTAACGGTAAGGTTAAGGGTACAAATATGTGTTAGGGTATGGGTTATGGTATGGGTAAGAATTAGGGTGAGTATAAGGGTAAGGGTAAGTGTAAGGGTACAGGTCAGGGTAAGGGTTAGAGTAAGGGTTAGGGTAAGTGTTAGGGTAATGGTTAGGGTTAGTTTTAGGGTTAAAGTCAGGAAAACGTATGCGTAAGTATTAGGTTAATGTTAAGGGTAAGGTTAAGGTTAAGAGTAAGTGTAAGGTTTAGGGTAAGGGTTAGGGTTAATGTAAGGGTCAGGGTAAGGGTTGGGGTAAGGTTTAGGGTAAGGGTTAGGTTAAGGATAAGTGTTAGGGTAAGGGTAAGGTTAATGGTAACCGTAAGTGTAAAGGTAAGGGTTCGGGAAAGGGTAAGAATAAGGGTATGGGCAATGGTAAGGGTGAGGGTTAGGCTAAGGTTAAGTGTAAGGTTTAGATTTACGCTAAGGGTAAATGTAGCAGAAAGGGTAAGGTTTACGGTAAGGGTAAGTGTTAGGATAAGGGTAAGCTTTAAGGTTAGGTTAAGGGTAAGGTATAGGGTAAGGGTAAGAGTAAGGGTAAGGGTAAGGGTAAGGGCAATGGTAACGGTAACAGTAAGGGTAAGTGTTACGGTAAGGGTAAGGGTTACGGTAAGGGTACGGGTACGGGTAGAAGTATGTGTTAGAGTATGGGTTATGGTAAGGGTAAGGGTTAGGGTAAGGGTAAGTGTTGGAGTAATGGTTAGAGTTAATTTTAGGGTTAGGGTGCAGGAAACGTAAGGGTAAGTATTAGGTTAAGGTTAATGGTAAAGTTAAGGTTAAGTGTAAGTTTTAGGGTAAGGGTTAATGTAAGGGTCAGGGTAAGGGTTCAGGTAAGGTTTAGGGTTAGGGTTAGGTTAAGGTTAAGTGTTAGGGTAAGCGTAATTTGTATGGATAAGGATAAGTGTAAGGGATAGGGTAAGGGTAAGTGTTAGGGTAAGGGTAAGATTAATGGTAACCGTAAGTGTTAGGGTAAGGGTAAGAGTAAGGGGAAGGGGAAGGGGAAGGGGAAGGGGAAGGGGAAGGGGAAGGGGAAGGGGAAGGGGAAGGGGAAGGGGAAGGGGAAGGGGAAGTCTAAGGGTCCGGGTCAGGGTAAAAGTTAGAGTAAGGGTTAGGGTTAGGGTTCGGTAAGGATAAGTGTTAGGGTAATGGTTACGGTTAATTTTAGGGTTATGATGAGGGAAACGTAAGGGTATGTATTAGTTTAAGGGTAAGGTTAAAGTTAAGATTAAGTGTAAGGTTTAGGTTAAGGGTTAAGGTTAGAGTAAAGGTTAGGGTTAGGGTTAGGGTTAGGGTTAGGGTTAGGGTTAGGGTTAGGGTTAGGGTAAGGGTTAGGGATAATGTAAGGGTCAGGGTAAGGGTTGGGGTAAGGTTTAGGTTAAGGGTAAAAGTAAGTATAATGGTAAGGGTAAGAGTGAAGGTTAGGGTAATGGTTAGATTTAGGTAAGGGTGAGGATTAGGGTAAGATTTAGAATTAGGCAAAGGGTAAGTGTAGCAGAAAGGGTAAGGTTTAGGATAAGGGTAAGTGTTAGGAGAAGGGTAAGGTTTAGGGTTAGCTTAATAGTAAGGTTAAGGGTAATTGTACGAGTAATTGCTAGGGTAAGTACAAGCGTAAGTGCACATGTAAGTGTTGTTGTATGGCTTATGATAAGGGTTAGGTTAAGGTTAAGGTTTATGTTAAGTGTAAGTGTAAGGCTAACAGAGACAGTAAAGGTAAGGGTAAGGGGAATGGTAAGGTTAAGGCTACAAGTACGTGTTAGGGTATGGGTCATGGTAAGGGAAAGGCTTAGGGTAAGGGTAAGTGTAAGGGTACGGATCAGGGTAAGGGTTACAGTAAGGGTTAGAGTTACGGTTAGGTTTAGGGTAAGGGTAAGTGTTAGGGTAATGGTTAGGGTTAATTTTAGGACTTAGGGTGAGGGAAACGTAAGGGTAAGTGTTAGGGTAATGGTTAAGGGTAAGGTTAAGGTTAAGAGTAAGTGTAAGCTTTAGGGTAAGGGTTAGGGTTAATGTAAGGGTCAGGGTAAAGGCTGGGATAAGGTTTAGGGTTAGGGTTAGGTTAAGGGTAAAGATTAGGGTAAGGGTAAGGGCATGGATAGGGGTAAGTGTAAGTGTTAGGGTAAGGGTAATGTTAAAGGTAACAGTAAGTGTAAGGAGAAGGGTTAGGGTAAGGGTAAGAGTAAGGGTATTGGTAATGATAAGGGTGAGGGTTACAGTAGGGGTAAGTGTAAGGTTTAGATTTAGGCTAAGGGTAAGTGTAGCAGAAAGGGTAAGGTTTACTGTAAGGTTTAGGCTTAGGTTAAGGGTAAGGGTAAGGGTAATTGTACGAGTAATTTTAGGGTTAGGTTAAGGTTAAGTGTTAGGGTAATGGTTAGGGTAAATTTAAGGGTTAAAGTCAGGAAAACATATGCGTAAGTATTAGGTTAATGTTAAGAGTAAAGTTAAGGTTAAGAGTAAGTGTAAGGTTTAGGGTAAGGGTTAGCGTTAATGTAAGGGTCAGGGTAAGGGTTGGGGTAAGGTTTAGGTTAAGGGTTAATGTAAGCATTATGATAAGGGTAAGGGTGAGTGTAGGGTAAGGTTTAGAATTAGGCAAAGAGTAAGTGTAGCAGAAAGGGTAAGGATTACTGTAAGGGTAAGTGCTAGGATAAGTGTAAGGTTGAGGATTAGGTTAAGGGTAAGGGTAATGGTTTGGTAAGGGTAAGGGTAAGGTTAATTGTACGAGTAGTTGCCAGGGTAAGTGGAAACGTAAGTGAACATGTAAGTGTTGTTCTATGGCTTATGGTAAGGGTAAGGTTAAGAGTAAGTTTTATGTTAAGGATAAGCGTAAGAGTAACAAATAGAGTAAGTGTAAGGGTAACAGTAAGGTGAAGGGTAGAAGTATGTGTTAGAGTATGGGCTATGGTAAGGGTAAGGGTAGAGTAAGAGTAAGGGTAAGGGTATGTGTAAGCGTATGGTTCATTGTAAGGGTTACAGTAAGGGTTAGGGTAAGGGTAAGTGTTAGGGTAATGGTTAGGGTTAATTTTAGGGTTAGGGTGAAAGAAACGTAAGGGTAAGTATTAGATTACAGCTAAGGTTAAGGTTAAGAGTAAGTGTAAGATTTAGGGTAAGGGTTAGGGTTAATGTAAGGGTCAGGGTAAGGGTTGGGGTAAGGGTTAGGTTAAGGATAAGTGTTAGGGTAAGGGTAAGGTTAATGGTAACCGTAAGTGTAAAGGTAAGGGTTAGGGAAAGGGTAAGAATAAGGGTATGGGTAAGGGTAAGGGTGAGGGTAAGACTAAGGGTAAGTGTAAGGTTTAGATTTAGGCTAAGGGTAAGTGTAGCAGAAAGGGTAAGGTTTACGGTAAGGGTAAGTGTTAGGATAAGGGTAAGGTTTAGGGTTGCGTAAGGGTAAGGGTAAGGGTAAGGGTAAGGGTAAGGGTAAGGGTAAGGGTAAGGGTTTGGGTAAGGGTAAGGGTTTGGGTAAGGGTAAGGGTAAGGGTAAGGGTTTGGGTAAGGGTAAGGGTAAGGGTTTGGGTAAGGGTAAGGGTAAGGGTAAGGGTAAGGGTAAGGGTAAGGGTAAGGGTAAGGGTAAGGGTAAGGGTAAGGGTAAGGGTAAGGGTAAGGGTAAGGGTAAGGGTAAGGGTAAGGGTAAGGGCCACGGTAATGGTAACGGTAAGGGTAAGGGTTACCGTAAGGGTACGGGTACGGGTAGAAGTATGTGTTAGAGTATGGGTTATGGTAAGGGTAAGGGTTAGGGTAAGGGTAAGTGTTGGGGTTATTGTTAGGGTTAATTTTAGGGTTAGGGTGAGGGAAAAGTAAGGGTAAGTATTAGGTTAAGGTTAAGGGTAAGGTTAAGGTTAAGTGTAAGTTTTAGGGTAAGGGTTAATGTAAGGGTCAGAGTAAGGGTTCAGGTAAGGTTTAGGGTTAGGGTTAGGTTAAGGTTAAGTGTTAGGGAAAGCGTAATTTGTATGGATAAGATAAGTGTAAGGGATAGGGTAAGGGTAAGTGTTAGGGTAAGGGTAAGGTTAATGGTAACTGTAAGTGTATGGGTAAGGGTTATGGTAACGGTATTAGTAAGGGGAAGGGGAAGGGCAAGTCTAAGGTTCTGGCTCAGGGTAAAAGTTAGAGTAAGTTTTCTGGTTAGGTAAGTATAAGTGTTAGGGTAATGGTTACGGTTAATTTTAGGGTTATGATGAGGGAAACGTAAGGGTATGTATTAGTTTAAGGGTAAGGTTAAAGATAAGATTAAGTGTAAGGTTTAGGTTAAGGGTTAGGTTTAGAGTAAGGGTTAGGGTTAGGGTTAGGGTCAGGGTCAGGGTCAGGGTCAGGGTCAGGGTTAGGGTTAGGGTTAGGGTTAGGGTTAGGGTTAGGGTTAGGGTAAGGGTTAGGGTTAATGTAAGGGTCAGGGTAAGGGTTGGGGTAAGGTTTAGGTTAAGGGTAAAAGTAAGTATAATGGTAAGGGTAAGGGTGAGGCTTAGGGTAATGGTTAGATTTAGGTAAGGGTGAGGGTTAGGGTAAGATTTAGAATTAGGAAAACTGTAAGTGCAGCAGAAAGGGTAAGGTTTAGGATAAGGGTAAGTGTTATCATAAGGGTAAGGTTTAGGGTTAGCTTAATAGTAAGGTTAAGGGTAATTGTACGAGTAATTGCTAGGGTAAGTCAAGCGTAAATTTACATGTAAGTGTTGTTGTATGGCTTATGATAAGTGTTAGGTTAAGGTTAAGGTTTATGTTAAGTGTAAGTGTAAGGCTAACAGAGACAGTAAAGGTAAGGGTAAGGGGAACGGTAAGGTTAAGGCTACAAGTACGTGTTAGGGTATGGGTTATGGTAAGGGTAAGGGTAAGTGTAAGGTTATGGGTCAGGGTAAGGTTTAGAGTAAGGGTTAGAGTTACGTTTAGGGTTAGGGTAAGGGTAAGTGTTAGGGTAATGGTTAGAGTTAATTTTAGGGTTAGGTTGAGGGAAACGTAAGGGTAAGTGTTAGGGTAATGGTTAAGGGTAAGGTTAAGGTTAAGAGTAAGTGTAAGTTTTAGGGTAAGGGTTAGGGTTAATGTAAGGGTCAGGGTAAGGGCTGGGATAAGGTTTAGGGTTAGGGTTAGGTTAAGGGTAAAGATTAGGCTAAGGGTAAGTGTAAGGTTTAGATTTAGGCTAAGGGTAAGTGTAGCAGAAAGGGTAAGGTTTACTGTATGGTTTAGGCTTAGGTTAAGGGTAAGGGTAAGCGTAAGGGTAATTGTACGAGTAATTTTAGGGTTAGGGTAAGGTTAACACTTGTTAGGGTAATGGTTAGGGTTAATTTTAGGGTTAGGGTGAGGGAAACGTAAGGGTAAGTATTAGGTTACAGCTAAGGTTAAGGTTAAGAGTAAGTGTAAGGTTTAGGGTAAGGGTTAGGGTTAATGTAAGGGTCAGGGTAAGGGTTGGGGTAAGGTTTAGGGTAAGGGTTAAGTTAAGGATAAGTGTTAGGGTAAGGGTAAGGTTAATGGTAACCGTAAGTGTAAAGGTAAGGGTTAGGGTAAGAGTAAGAATAAGGGTATGGGTAATGGTAAGGGTGAGGGTTAGGCTAAGGTTAAGTGTAAGGTTTAGATTTAGGCTAAGGGTAAGTGTAGCAGAAAGGGTAAGGTTTACGGTAAGGGTAAGTGTTAGGATAAGGGTAAGGTTTAGGGTTAGGTTAAGGGTAAGGGATAGGGTAAGGGATTGGGTAAGGGATAGGGTAAGGGTAAGGGTAAGGGTAAGGGTAAGGGTAAGGGTAAGGGTAAGAGTTAGGGTAACGGAAAGCGTAAGGGTACGGGTGGAAGTATGTGTTAGAGTATGGGTTATGATAAGGGTAAGGGTTAGGGTAAGAGTAAGTGTAAGGGTATGTTTAAGTGTACGGGTCACTGTAAGTGTTAGAGTAACGGTTAGGTTAGGGGTAACTGTTAGGGTAATGGTTAGGGTTAATTTTAGGGTTAGTGTGAGGAAAACGTAAAGGTAAGTATTAGGTTAAGGTTAAGAGCAAGTGTAAGGTTTAGGTTAAGGGTAAGGGTTAATGTAATGGTACTGGAAAGGGTTCAGGTAAGGTTTAGGGTTAGAGTTAGGTTAGGGTTAAGTGTTAGGAAACGGGTAAGTTGTATGTATAAGAATAAGTGTAAGAGTAAGGGTATTGGTAATGATAAGGGTGAGGGTTAAGGATAAGGTATAAGGATAAGGGTATTTTAATTTTTTAATTCAATTTATTTTAAATTAAAATTTTTTTAATTTAATTAATTAATATTTTAATTGTACGAGTAATTGCTAGGGCAAGTTTAAGCGTAAGTGTACATTTAAGTGTTGTTGTGTGGCTTATTGTAAGGGTAAGGTTAAGTGTTAGGGTAATGGTTATGGTTAATTATAGGGTTAGGGTGAGAAAAACGTAAGGTTAAGTATTAGCTTAAGGTTAAGGGTAAGGTTAATGTTAAGAGTAAGTGTAAGGTTTAGGGTAAGGGTTAGGTTAAGGATAACTGTTAGGGTAAGGGTAAGGTTAATGGTAACCGTAAGTGTAAAGGTAAGGGTTAGGATAAGAGTAAGAGTAAGGGTATGGGTAATGGTAAGGGTGAGGGTTAGGCTAAGGGTAAGTGTAAGGTTTAGATTTAGGCTAAGGGTAAGTGTAGCAGAAAGGGTAAGCTTTACGGTAAGGTTTAAGGTTTAGGGTTAGGTTAAGGGTAAGGGGAAGGGGAAGGTAAGGGGAAGGGTTGGAGTAAGGTATAGGGTAAGGGTAAGGTTATGGTTAAAGGAAAGAGTAAGGGTAAGGAAAAAGTAAAGGTAAGGATTTGGGTAATGGTAAGGGTGAGAAGGGTTAGGGTAAGGGTTACGGTAAGGGTTAGGTAACGCAGTGTACAACCTGGGACGTCACACGCAGAGCTGCCTCTGGCAAGGTGAGTGAGGAACAGATGTAGCAGTTGTTGTGTTGTAGGTCTGTCTCACTGTTCCTCTAAGCATCCCCTCTTTGTCTTTTAGAGGTGTTGTAGCTGTTTGAAGAGGGTAGATTGAAGCATCTGCCTCGGGGGCTGGTAAGCGGCAGAGGTAAGGGAGCAGATGAGAGTAACTTACCTAGTTGTGCTGTGTCTTTGGATGCTGCATCGGCCTATGCGTTTCTTTTTCTTTCACAGGTGTCTCGCACAGGCTCAAAGGAGCAAACTGCACTCTGAAGAGCTGTGTAAGAAGAGGGGCTGGTCATGAGCTGGGTTGGAGCAGAACGACCAAGTAGCACAAGGTGACTATGAAAGGTGTCCGTCTTGCTTTGCAGGTGCCGTGGCAGGCTCTCCACAGAAGTGGATAAGGATATGAGATAAGGCCAGAGAGCGACAAGGAGCGGCACGTGCAGGGATGGTTTTGAAGCGCTGCGGTGGCTTACTCTTCTGTTCATCAGGTGCCACAGGCAAGGTGGGTTGTAACATTGTGATAAATTAGTGGGGGGTTTGTTCATTGTCTTTGAGGAATTTGGAGAAACTGCTGAAGAGATAAGGTTGTACAAATTAACGGCCTTGGTAAAGGGGAGGATTAAAGCAAGCAGATAACAGGAGGGAGTATTGGATACACATCCTTGAGTGAAACCAGACATCCTGTCTGCCGCTTCATTACCCCCCACCTGAATACGAGCACAACGTGTGAACACCAGCAGAGGAACAACGACCCCCCCTCTCAACAATAAACTGCGCAGCCTCAGCCAGTTCAATAGGTCTCGATAAGCTGGAACTCGACTGCTATAAAATAGCTACCCTGGAAAGGGAAGGTGCGTGCTGTTGCGGAGCGGAGACTCCCCAGCCGCCCAGCGCTGTTTTGCTTGTGTCTGCTTACTTGATTAATAAAATAATTTCAATAGACCAGTAAATTGTGTGGTCTAATTTATAACAATTTGGTGCCGTGACTCGGATGAAGGCAAATCTGATTGAAAGACCTTCGGAGGGGGCGCCCCGCTGATTTCAGCGGCCTTCGCTAGGACTACTTTCATTCAAACCCTTCACCGACAAACCCAAAATTAGACACAAGCAAATAAAACCGGTAAACCCCAGGCAACCTTTGTGCACGAAGACCGAACTAAGACCCACGGGGTGGGTAAGTATAGGCCGGTGTTCAGTTCGGTTGGGGTTGGGTATCCCGGAGCACGACATTTGAGACGTCCAAGTGCGGACGAAGCGAGTGCGGACCCCTCGGTAGTGCGGTTCCCACCTCCCGCGAGGGACTGGGCCACGAAAAGGGGGAAGCGTTGTGTGTGTGTGTGTGAAGGTGCTCCGGAAGATGGGACAGAAGAAAAGTAAGCCTTCTGGCCCCATGAGGGAGGGATCCAATGCTGTAGGGATACCCTCTGTTCCTTCTGATAGTCCGTTAGGACAAATGATTAAGAATTGGGATGATTCCCCTTTTAGGCGGGGAAGGAATAAAGTAAAAATGGTACATTATTGTGTTGAAGTTTGGGATGGTAAACAGATTCGAGGAGACCACCTTTACTGGCCTGTATTTGGGTCTTTTGAAGATTGGGTTTGTCAGGCCTCAATATTTATGTAAACTCAAAGGAACCCTTTAGTCTAGAAGAAAGTGAGTATGCGCACCTCTGGATAAATTCAGATATGAGGATGCATCTATATCCTCTAAAAGAAAAAGGAGGGCGGGATAAAAAGAGAAAGGACTTAGAAGTCCCGACACCACCCCCGCCCTATATTCCACCACCCGCACCAACGGCTCCTGTCCTTAATGGACTCCCCGAATTAGCAAATTCAGGAGAAACGGAATCGGATCATGAAACACAGGGGCCGGTAACCAGAAGCAGGGCAAGAAATCAGAAAATCTGCTTTAAGGGAGGGATTATATCCCCTACGAGAAATAGTAATTGGGCGGACCCCAGCCAGGAATGGAATATGTGGCCATCCCCATTAACTCCGGGGATGTCCGAGATTTTAAGAAAAGGACAGGACAGGAGGACGGTAAGCAAGCTTTAATGGCAACTGGCATAGTGTTTGCAGCTGCTGAGGAATAATTCTAACTGGAATAATAACTGTACATTGTATATTGTATATATAAAAGCCCGGGCATTTTTGTTAAAGTATTCTTTTATTCATATGTTAATATGTAAATATGTAAATATAAGAACTGCCATTGAGGTGTATGTCTAAGGGAACAAAATTTGCCCAGGCATATTATTGGCTCATCAGGTTTAAATGTCCTCAGTGTAATTGTCAACAGGCAGTTAATTTACAGTGGTTTGATTTTATTTGTGTATCTATATATTGTGAATTTTGGAGGGATTGGGATTGACTAGTAAAGAGCTTCTAGGAAAACAGTGGAATATTAACCACTGTAGATAACAATAGGAAATGTTCAAAGCAAAGAAACCCCGAGGAAAAGCCCCCTAGGATGTATACTAACACATTGGAGGGATATAGTGGGGTGAGAGGGTACAGAAAGTAAAAGAACTCTTATCAAATATTGTAATCAATGGTGGCCACTTTATAAACTAGAGGATGGAGCGGAGTGGCCCCTAAATGGAACTATTAATTATAACACCATATTACAGTTAATGTTGTTTTTGTGGAAAGAAGGAAAATGGGATGAAATATGGTATATTGATTGATATGTTGTTTCAGTATCTTGGAGGGAAAAGGTATGGAATTAAGTTGGACTCTGACTGAGCCTTTGGTGTTGGTATTAGAAAAGTACGGGCTTGAGAAAGATAAAGGAAGTGTTAAAAGGGTTGCTGAAGGTGTTAAAGGTGTGGCATGTAGTATTTAACAGAGCTGTTTGAAATTGAATGAGCAGGGAAAGGTGATGTAGGTATTATCTAAGTAACAGTCTAGAAGTTTTGGTATATTTGCATATTTGCTGTGGTGTTTGTTCAGTTTCCCAAGCATCAGGGAGGGGGGAACAGCCTGCTCCACGAGGGGCCTCTCCAGCGGCCGCAGAGGGGCTTCGGCTCCAGCGCCTGGAGCGCCTCCTCCCCCTCCTTCTGCACTGACTTTGGTGTCTGCGGGGGGGTTTCTTGCTCTCCCAACTGCTGTTGAGCAGCAGGTTTTTGTTTGTTTCTTTGTTTGTTTGTTTTCGTGGACGTGCTCTCACAGAGGCACGGACTGTGTTGCTATGGCTTGGCTCTGGGCAGCAGTGGGCCCCTTTAGGGCCAGATGAAATTGTCCCTTATCTACCACGGGGAGGTTTCTGTTTTTGTTTTGTTTTGCTTTGTTTTGTTTTTTCACGGGGGCTGCCACTGCAGTTTCGCACCCCCACACCCCTCACACCCCCCGAACCTTGCCATCCAACCCAATACACTGGGACAGCTAAGTCATTACTGACTTGTAAAGTATCAGGGATTAAATTAACTAATGAAACCCTAAATGTGATGGGGGTAGAAGGGACTGGGATAACAGTGCCACTTTTGGGGGATACCAAGCTGAGACTAGGGGATAAAATGATCGCGGGGCAATTATTGTATGTATCCAAGGCAAGGACTAACTTGTTGGGAAGGGATTTGATGATTAAATTGGGCATTCAAATAGTAAATTGTTAGACTGGAATAACAGTGTTATTAATGGAGTGCTCTCTGGCCCTGAGAGCAAATATACATGTATATTCACCTCTGACTGGAAAGACCCTGAAATGGGGGTGGAAGCAACAATATAGGTGGACAATTTTACCTCAGGGGTTTACAGGGCCACCTATCTATTTGGGTAAATTCTAAAAAAGGTTTTGGAGCAATTACAACCTCCCAAGGAGGTATTAATGTTACAAATATGTGGATCATTTTAAGGAAAATGGATACTCCCCAATGGGAGAGAAATGCTGAATAAAGTGATAATGAGGCAAATATTAACTGTTTTACATCAGAAGAGTCATTGGGAGGTGCAAGCAATGTGTGATGTTGTTCTAAGAAAGCATGTCTGTGTAGGAATATATACTTTAGGGAAGCACACATGCAGAGGATGTACTATATGTCAAAAGGTAAATAAAAAAGGTCTTCTGTATCCTATCTAGAGGGGGACGGGAGCCAGGGCTTTGACCTTTCCAAAGTATACAGGTAGACTTTACTGAGTTACTTGTTTGTCCTAATTGACCATGTGACTGAATGAGTGTAAAGTTTTACTGCAAGGATTAAAGCAGGCCTTAGAGATTGAGTGGGATTTTCACAGCCCCTGGCACCCCTCCTTTTCTGGAAAGGTAGAGCGAATGAATGGTGAAATTAAGAAACAACTAACAAAACTTATGCTGGAAATTAAGGCTTCTTGGGTAAAATGCTTCCCCCTTGCACTGTTAAACATATGGATGCAGCCCAGAACTGATGTAGGAATTTCTCCTTTTGAAATGCTATATGGTATGCCCTATGACTTGGAATTGCCACGTGATCACCCTCAATTCTAATGAAGACTTTGAAAGAGACTCTTTTTAACACCACGATGGGGAAGGCCCCTATGTTGTTTTGCTTACTACAGAAACAGCCATCCGGACTGCGGAGAAAGGATGGACACATGCCAGCCGTGTTAAAGGACCAACCTGTGACAAGATGTGGGAGATCGCTCCAGGAAACAAAGACCTGAAGCTCACATTGTGACGAACTCGATAGGTACCGTGGGTTAAGGTAGAGGCTCTCCCCTGAAGAACACTACTGCTGCCGAGAAGAACTAAAACCTTGTAGTTGGCTGCAACCCAACTGACGAGTGAGGCAGAGGAGTGAATAAGTGGGGAAAGACATGGGCCTCAGCCATTCCTATCGGTATTTGGGGGTTCTCGCAGTGATTTCATCCTGCATAGCGACTCAACACCACCCCCACCAACCTTTTAAATGGACTTTAAGTCGATTCGAAGATCAACAGGTTATTGCAACCCAGATAACATCGGGGGGGGCTCGAGGCCCCGATGCTGGGAATATGTGGGATTTTATTTCTGCCCAAGTTCTAACCTGGGAAGGGGGTACTGTAAATGCCTGAACGTGTATTATTGTGCATACCGGGGGTGTGAAACCATTGCTACAGACTGCACACTTGGGGCTGGTCGGGATAAATTCTTACAAGTGGGATATGGGCTGCAAAGTTGTAACCGACAATTGGATCCCCGTTACAGGTGGTGAGGGCATGGTATAGGGTATACAGGAACCTTCCACGGAAATAAAGAAATTTGCAAGGTTCTATATATAAATATAACAAACTCGGACGATACTAGCTGGGTACTAGGAAAAATGTCAGATTTTACGAACACGGAACAGATAGGGGAGGACTCATCCTAATAAAGAAGGGAAAACCCGAGACTTCCAAGGTAGTCGGGCCTAATAAAGAGTTACTAGGGGAAGGTTTGGTTGTCCAGACTGTAAATATACCTGGGACTGCCCAACCTACTACAGTGTTTTCTAATAAGTTGACAGAGTTATCCTTTCCCACACTGCTTCCAAGCATTGTGAAAGAAAAGAAAGGGGTTGTACCCGAGGAGATAACTGAAGGGTACTGGCTATGTGTAAGTGTTAAGCCCCCATATTCAAATTCTTCCAAGTGCAGTTGGGGTCAGGAAATTGGGATAACTTTGACCCAAGTTACGGGAAAAGGTAGATGTATCGGCACAGTTCCAAGAGATAAAAATGATCTGTGCCATGCCACTGAAAAAAATAAAAATAAGAATGGACC
Source organism: Aythya marila (assembly GCF_965140915.1). Classification (NCBI taxonomy): domain Eukaryota; kingdom Metazoa; phylum Chordata; class Aves; order Anseriformes; family Anatidae; genus Aythya; species Aythya marila. The sequence goes on along the minus strand of NW_028137209.1, from coordinate 60,199 downwards.
AAACACATAAATGGTTAATTCCTGCAAATAACACTAGGTGGGTATGTTCATTGTTGGGAGTCACTCCTTGCCTATCTTTAAAATTGTTTAACACATCTCATGATTTTTGTGTACAGGTGGTCATTATACCAAGGATTCTATACCACACTGAAGAGTATATGTATACCCATCACACAGTGGCTGAATACCATCTGGTAAAGATCATACTGGGGTGGTAAGAGATACAATGACTAAATTGCGGGAAGGATTAGAAAAACACAAAAGGGAAAATGAGGCTCGTCAGAATTGGTATGAATCCTGGTTTAATTACTCACCTTGGCTTACTACCCTGCTATCAACCATAGCAGGGCCCCCTTGTTGTTACTTATATTAACACTGACTTTTGGACCATGTATATTCAATCAAGTAATCGCAATTGTTAAAAGTCAATTAGAAGCTGCTCATCTTATGCTTGTGCGTGCTAACTATGAATCTCTTGAGCAGGAGGAGGACAACGCAGAAACTTTAATGCTCAGCAAGCAAATATTGCAAAAATTCAATGAACAAAATATGTTAGAAAAAGAAAAAGGAGGGATTGTGATAAATTAGTGGGGGGTTTGTTCATTGTCTTTGAGGAATTTGGAGAAACTGCTGAAGAGATAAGGTTGTACAAATTAACGGCCTTGGTAAAGGGGAGGATTAAAGCAAGCAGATAACAGGAGGGAGTATTGGATACACATCCTTGAGTGAAACCAGACATCCTGTCTGCCGCTTCATTACCCCCCACCTGAATACGAGCACAACGTGTGAACACCAGCAGAGGAACAACGACCCCCCCTCTCAACAATAAACTGCGCAGCCTCAGCCAGTTCAATAGGTCTCGATAAGCTGGAACTCGACTGCTATAAAATAGCTACCCTGGAAAGGGAAGGTGCGTGCTGTTGCGGAGCGGAGACTCCCCAGCCGCCCAGCGCTGTTTTGCTTGTGTCTGCTTACTTGATTAATAAAATAATTTCAATAGACCTGTAAATTGTGTGGTCTAATTTATAACAACATCAGTCGTTATATTTGCATGAAAGCAGTTCACTTGAATGCCACAGTGCATCTGAGTAGGGTGTTCTAGCAGAACAAGCTTGTCTGGCACAGCGGTGCCTGATGGCAGTGTGTTTCCTCAGGTGAAGAGGTGCCTGAAGCCCCATGCTATCTAGCCTGCACACAATTATCTGAGAATGAAAGCTGCTTTCCAGTAATTCAAAAAGCCAAGTTACGTCTCAGCCTTGAGCATCTCGGGCTTTTGGGCTTTTTTTTTTTTTACAGACACTGTAACATTTGGCACCAGCACTAATACTTTTTTTGGCATATGTTTAGCGTTTGGGGCCTGTGTCTGGGATTTGGGCCCTGTCTCGAACCACTGGGGCTTTGTCCTGGGTTTTGGAGCCTGCCTCTAGAGTTCAGGGCCTGTGATTAGGCTTTTGGGGTCTGTGTCTGGGGGCCGGTATCTGGGGGCAAGGGGGGAGCTGCTTGTAGACCCTTGGGGCCGGCATGGAGGGGGTTGGGAGCTGACTCTACACCTTTGGGGCCTGCTTCTGGGGGCGGGGGGGGGGTTGAGACCAGCATCTGGGGGAGGGGTGGGAGCTCTTTGTATTCCTTTGGAGCCTGTGTCGGGGGGGGGGGGGGGGGGGGGGGGAAGGGGAGGGTTGGTTGGGAGCTGCTTGTACACTGTTGGAGCCTGGGTTGAGGGAGGAGGTTTGGAGCTGCTTCTACACCTTTGGGCCTGGCATCGGGGGTAGGGGGTTGGGTGCTGGTTGTAGGGGCCTGTGTTTGGGGGGGGGGGGCTTGGGACCTGCGTCTGGGGGAGGGGTGGGAGCTGCTTGTACACCTTTGGGGCCTGCATCTGTGGGGGGTCAGGGCCTGTGTCTAGCGGGCTGGGAACTGCTTGTACAATGTAGGAATCTGTTTCTGCAGGGTGGCTGGGAGCTGTTTGTACAACTTTGGGGCCAGCATCTGGGGGTGGCTGGGAGCTGCCTGTACACTGTAGGGGCCTGTGTTTGTGGGGGGCTTGGGGGCCTCCCTCGGGGGGGGGGGAGGAGGGTTGGGAGCTGCTTGTATAGGGTAGGGGGCCTGCCTGGTAGGGGTTGGGAGCTGCTTGTAGAATTTGGGTCCCTGTGTCTGGGGAGGGGGTTGGGGCCTGTGTCTCAGGGGTGTTGGGAACTGGTTGTACACCTTTGGGTCCTGTCTCTGGTGGGGAGCTACTTGTACACTTTTGGGGTCTTTATTTGAGGGGGGTTGGGAGTTGCTCATGCATTCTAGGTGCCTCCCTTTTGAAAAGGGTTGGGGCCTGCATCTGTGGGTGGTTGGGAGCTGCTTGTACACTATAGGGGCCATGGTCTTGGAGGGGGGTCTGGGCTGTTTATACACCTCTGTGGCCTGTGTTTGGGGGGGGGGGGTGGGCCTGTGCCTGGGGGAGTTGGGAGGTGCTTGTTCACTCTAGGAGCCTCCATTTGGGGGTCTTTGGGGCCTCCCTTTGAGGGGGAGGGAGTTGGGAGTTGGTTGTACACCTCCGCATCCCATGTCTTGGGGGGGGGGGGGGGGGGGGAGTGGGACCGGTCTCTGAAGGGGCGGGTTGTGAGCTGCTTGTACACCTGTGTCGGGGGGAGGGTAGGGGGGGTGGCGGGGGGCGGGCCCGGGTCTTGGGCCAGTGTCTGGGTGGAGTCCAGTTCTTGGGAGGGGGTGGTGGGGTAGGAGCTGCTTGTGGGCAGTTGGGATCTGCATCTGGGTGTGGTTGGTGCCTGCTTCTGTTGGCAGTTTGGGGCCTGCTTGTAGACTTGTGCAGCCTGGGTTTGGGGGCTTTTCTGTAACGTTTGGGGTCTGCATTTTTGCTTTGGGATGCATCTTGAGCTTTTGAGGCCTAGCAGTAGCATTTGGGGCCTGCATCTGGGGCTTTTCTGTAGCATTTTGGTTGCGTATTTGTGATTTGGGCCCTGTATCCAGGGTTTTGCCTTTTTTGTAGTTTCCATCTTTGTGTGTGTGTGTTTCGTTGTTGGTTGTCTGGGGTTAGGGGCAGGTTGGGGTTTGGATTAAGGTCAGTGTCATTAGCGTTAGGGGGTTGATAATAAGGGTTAGGGTTGTGGTTAGAGTTGCTATGTTTAAGGGGAATAAGGATTTCAGGGTAAGGGGATCAAGGTTGTGGGAATAAAAATGTTGTTTTTGCGCAGTTACATCCTGTAGAGGGAAGGAAGGTGGTATTGAGATATGCTTGCAGTGATAAGACAGCTTAACAGTGTGAAATGAGTTCATCTGATTCGTGTCAATATGGAACAATGCTAGGGCCGCATGATATGATGAAAAGTCTAAGAAAACCAGAGTGGTTAATATATATAGTTCTTGAATCTTGCAAAGGAATGGTCCAGCAATTCCGGTCAATAGAGGATAAGAGAACAAAGGGGTTTCAGAATAACTGCTAACTATTACAACTGTTGCATGGGACACTATGCAAGTGTCTGCCATCCAGCCAAGATGGACAAAGGAGATGGACAAGAGAAAAGCCTGGGAGGAAGACTACGAGCCTTCAGTACGAGCGGCCCCCAGAGGGACCACCGGAGACTGATAACGCCTGCACCAGTGGGAGGGTTTGGATTCTGGGAACTAATTAGAATAACCCTGCCTTTTGTAGAAGTAGTAATGAATATGTATTAGCCTAGCAGCATAAAAACCAGCCGCCTAATGTAACTTGTGTGCGTCTTGGTGGAGCAGAGACTCCTGGCGCACCCAGCGCTGCTTGCTTACCTCTATTCATTTAATAAATTGTAAATTTCAATTGCAATCCTATTTGGGACCCAGTCATTTATTACAAGTGGGCTCTCGTCCGGGAGGGCTTTGGTTCCTGATTTCTGGTTTGATCTAGGAGAGGCACCCCCACCATTTGGTGGCTGCTGTTTGAGTCAGGTCGGAACTAATGGCATCTTAAACCTGAATAAAGGTAAGCAAAGTTTCTGATTCTTTTTTTCAGCTCCCTTGCCAGCTGCAGCACTATATTTTGCCCATAATTGTGTGTGTGAAGATCCGAACGAAGATGACGGAGTCGTAAGCATTTAAAGCGTATACCGTTCGGTTGGGTGGGGTTCGGTTGCCTGTGTGTGTAAGAGTGTGACTGAGATGGAACTTAGTTCCGAAGCGATTGTGGAGGTCTTCTAACCGCGGTTCCAATCTCCCGCGAGGGACTTGGCCGGTGAAGGACCGAAGGGATTCCTATAGGATTTGTGGGTGTGTGATAGGTCCTCGACCCCCTGCAAGACACTCTTACTAAGGTAACCAAGGGCTGTGGGAATTGCCATAGTAAAATTCCTAGATGGGTCAGACAAAATTGAAGACCAGAGACCAGAAGAAAGGGAGCAAATTACCAGTCATACCACCAGAAAGTCCATTAGGAATAACGATTAGAAATTGGAATGATAGGGACCCCAGAAAAGGAAAAAGTAAATTAAAAATGGTCCAGTATTGTGTGACAGAATGGCCAAAGGAGCCTTTAAGACTACATGTCTTTTGGCCTGTTTTTGGAACCTTCGAAGACTGGATTTGCCAGGCCTTAAATATCCATGTTAATTCAAAGGAACCTTTTAGCCAGGAAGAAAGTGATTATGCAGGATTATGGATCAGGAGGACTTCACGTCCTTTTCCAGCCTCAATATTTACACTAAAAGCAGGTAAGAAATATGAAGAACAAGAAGAACATGAAAAAGAAAAAGAAGATAAACGTGAGCCGTTGGATAAGCTACCACCTCCATATCCTAACAATCCACCCCCGGCGGCTCCCCCTCCGGTGGCTGTGGTATCGCCACCAGTACCACCGTTGCCCCAGCTTCCACCACCAACAGCACCAGAATTAGACCAACCTCCGGCCGCATGCAGGAGAAGCAGGACGGAAGTATCTGAGAGGGCTTCTCTATATCCCTTAAGGGAGGTAACTGGTGTATAACTGGTGCGCGTCTTGGTGGAGCAGAGACTCCCGGCGTACCCAGCACTGTTTGCTTACCTCTATTCATTCAGTGAATTGTAAACTTTGATTGTAATCCTATTTGGGACTTTTATTTATTATAACAGACAACCTTGTAAAACGCAGACAACCAGAATCCTTACAGCAATTAGGTGGAAATCACGGCATAAGAAACATTACCACCTCAAAGAGTAAAAACCTCAAAAGAAATGTGACTTGTAACAGGCCAGCAGCTGTGTATTTTCTGTGAAGCACCAGCTAGATTATGAACCTTGAATAGCACAGTTAAAGGGGAAACAGGGGAGGGTCGGGAGGGTCCCGGTCCTCGGCAGAAAAAAAAAGTGTATAAACTGTGTATGGAACTGGTAGGCACCCTCCTGCTTGTGGGACACCCGCCATTGTAATCTCGAATAATAATGCTACTGTACTGAGATCCTCGACTCAGCCTATGCTATTTGCTACAGATTGATTCAGGGTTTTAAGGTTTCAGGGATTGGGCACTAGGGTTGGGTTTCAGGGTAAGGGGTTTCAGGGTTTATGTTTAGGATTTTAAGGTTTTTAGGGTTGGAGTTTTAACGGTTAGGGTTTTAAGGGTTTGGGGGTTAGGGTTTTAAGGGTTTCAGGGTTAGCGTGTTAGGGTATTAGAGTTTTTTGGGTTGTAGTGTTGATATGTTTTTTAGGGTTAGAGTCTTAAGGTTTTATTTTTGGTCAGTTATTTACGGTTAGGGTTTTAAGATCTTTTTTTTGTTTTGTTTTGTTTTGTTTTTTCAGGTTAGGTTCTCCAGGTCCAGGGTTTTGAGTATCCTAATTTTGGGGGTTTGGATTTTGAGCATCTTAATTTTTGGGGTTAGGCTTTTGTGTGCCCTAATTTTTTGGGATAGGCTTTCAAGCATCCTAAGTAATTGGGTTAGGGTTTTGAGCATCTTAATGTTTCCAGGATAGGGTTTGGAGCATCCTAAGATTTTGGGAAAGGGTTTTGAGCATCTCAATGTTTCCAGGATAGGGTTTTGAGCGTCCTAAGTTTTTGGAATAGGGTTTGGAGAGTCCTAAGTTTTCTGGATAGAGTTTGGAGCGTCCTAATGTTTTCGGGATAGGGTTTTGAGCGTCCAAAGTGTTATAAGTTGCCCCCTTAATTAATTTTCATAGAGCATTGTATTAATCATAGAAAGGAATTTATTGAGTGAGCAAACATCAAGCAAAACAGCACTGGGCGGCCGGGGAGTCTCAGCTCCGCCAACGGCACGCACCTCACCCCCGCCAGAGTCCCTTTTTATTTATATTTTGCTAATTCCGGGATTACGCAGCACATCCTGGTATATTCTGCGACTGCGCGCACTGTTGCTAGGGGGTCGTCTCTGTCCCTCTGGTGGTCGTGAAGATGAAGGCCGTAGTCTTCCTCGGCGTTGTGGTTCAACTTCTTTTATTATTTGGTCATGTTGGCCCAGCGTTAGACAGGAAGGCATGTATGTCGATACACTACTTTAGCAACTTATCAGGAGATGGTTACATGAGCTTTGCAACAGTGTCTTTGAACAAAAGAGGCAACTGAGATGCAGAAGGAGAATGGGTTGGGGGGTCTATTTTTTGTTACGTTAAGCAAAAGAATTTTCATAATGTCTAGGCAAGCATTATGAAGCTCCTTACTTCAGCAGGGAGCTTTCGCAACTCCCGCTCCTCAAACAGAACTCCTTGTTTTTATAATACAAAAGACAATGAGCAAACATTTATGGTGTATTACCCTAAGTTTTTGGGTTAGGGTTTTTTGCGTCTTAATGTTTTGGGGTTAGGGTTTGGAGCGCCCTAAGTTTTCGGGCTAGGGCTTTGAGCATTCCTAACGTTTTGGGTTGGGTTTGGGTTTTGAGCATCCTAAGATTTTGGGTTGGGGGTTTTAGGCATAGGTCTTCAGGGGTTTAGTGTGGTAAATAGTTTGGGTTAGGTCTGTAGGGGTTTCGAGGTTTTTTGGATGTTAGGGCTTGAGGCTTTTTTTGTAAGGGCGGTGAGGGTTCCAGTGAGTGCTGGTAAATGCAGTTCTGGAGCACTCGGCCTGTGATTGGCCATGCTGGCTGTGCGGGGAATGCTGGTAGGTGTAGTTTTCCGGCACTGGGAGGCCATGTTGCGTACCCAGAGTATACCGGGAAATGTAGTTTTCGGATTCGGGACTTCCGGGAGGCCATGTTGAATGCCCAGAGCATACCGGGAGATGTAGTTCTCGGGAACTAGGGTTAGGGGCTAGGGCTGGGGCTAGAGTTAGGGTTTCGGGTGAGGGTTGGGGTTGGGGGTTATTGTTAGGCTTAGAGGGTTAGGGTTAGGCTTAGAGGGTTAGGGTTAGGGATAGGTTAGGGGTAGGTTTAGAGGGTTAGCGTGAGGGTTAGGGGTTGGGGTTGTGGTTAGGGTTAGAGTAAGGGTTAGAGTGAGAGTATTAGGGTTAGGGTTTGGGTTCAGATTAGGGTACGGGTAAGGGTTAGGGCAAGGGTAAGTGTTAGGGTAAGGCTAAGGGTAAGGGTTAGGGTAAGGCTGAGGGTGAGGATAAGGTTTAGGTTTAGGCAAAGGGTTAGGTTTATGGTAAGGGTTAGGGTTAGGGTTAGGGTTAAGAGTTAGGGTAAAGGATAGAGTAATGGTAAGGATAAGGGTAGGGTAAGGATTAGGGTAAGCGTTAGGGTTAGGGTTAGAGGGTTAGGGTTAGGGTTAAGGTTAGGGTTAGGGTTAGGGTTAGGGATAGGGTTAGGGTTAGGGTTAGGGTTAGTGTTAGGGTTAGGGGTTAGGGTTAGGGTTAGGGTTAGGGTTAGGGTTAGTGTTAGGGTTAGGGGTTAGGGTTAGGGTTAGGGTTAGGGTTAGGGTTAGGATTAGGGATACGGTTAGGGTTAGGGTTAGGGTTAGAATTCTGTTAGGGTTAGGGTTAGGGTTAGGGTCTTAGGTTTAGAGTTAGGGTTAGGGTTAGGGTTAGGGATACCGTTAGGGTTAGGGTTAGGGTTCGAATTCTGGTAGGGTTAGGGTTAGGGTTAGGGTTAGAGGGTTAGGGTTGTTAGGGTTAGGGTTAGGGTTAGGGTAAGGGTTAGGTTTAGGGTTAGGGTTAGGGTTAGGGGTAGTGTTAGGGTTAGGGTTAGGGTTAGGGTTGTTAGGGTTAGGGTTAGGGTCTTAGGGTTAGGGTTAGGGTTAGGGTTAGGGTTAGGATTAGGGATACAGTTAGGGTTAGGGCTAGGGTTAGAATTCTGTTAGGGTTAGGGTTAGGGTTAGGGTCTTAGGGTTAGATTTAGGGTTAGGGTTAGGGTTAAGGTTAGGGTTAGGGTTAGGGTTAGGTTTAGGGTTAGGGTTAGGGTTAGGTTAGGTTTAGGTTTAGTTTTAGGGTTTCGGTTAGGGTTAGGGTTCTGTTAGGATTAGGGTTAGGGTTAAGGTTAGGATTAGGGATACGGTTAGGGTTAGGGTTAGGGTTAGAATTCTGTTAGGGTTAGGGCTAGGGTTAGGGGTTAGGGTTAGAGGGTTAGGATTAGGGTTAGAGGGTTAGGGTTGTTAGGGTTAGGATTAGTGTTAGGGTTAGGGTTAGGGTTAGGGTTTTGTTAGGGTTAGGGTTAGGGTTAGGGTTAGATTAGGGTTAGGGTTAAGGTTAGGGTTAGGGTTAGGGTTAGGGTTAGGGTTAGGGTTAGGGTTAGTGTTAGGAATAGGGTTAGGGTTAGGGTTAGGGTTAGGGTTACGTTAGGGTTAGGTTTACGGTAAGGGTTAGGGTTAGGTTTAGCTTTAGTGTTCGGTTCGGGTTAGGGTTAGGGTTAGGATTAGGGTTTGAGCGTTAGGTTTAGATCCGCGGGCAGCCTTTAGGGTTAGGGTTAGGTTTAGGGTTGGGTTAGTGTTAGGGTTAGTTTAGGGTTAGGTTTAGTTTCTGACTACAGTAACTTGATCATCCAATAAAAATCATCCTTATTGTCTTTAGCAAAGCAATGGCTTCTATATCATAAATTAATTGTACATGCCCTTGGAAAAAGCCAAGGCAATACCTCCCTTGCTTGGAGCTGTATCCAAATGCAGTAATGTATACAATCTTTAGCAGCAGCTATTATTAGAGACAGGGAGAAGGAGGAACTTTGCCCACTGAAATTCGAAAATTTATTTGGGATAATGCTTCAGAATTTGAAAAAGATTTTCAAGCATGGTGGCAATTAGTCAACTTTACCTTTTATGCAGAAAATGATCAAATTGTGTCCTTTATACTTACTATAAGTAATGCCAGCGTATACAATGTATAGCAGCCAATCATTGCATTAGGACTCAATCATAATGGAACTATACTTTATACTAAAGGGCATAAAGTATGGGCCCATCAAAAGGGAGGAAAGTGGCAAACAATTGATGTAAATGCATGCATTGTGCGTGAACAAAAAAGTTCCATCTGTGAAAGTAACACGCTGGAATCCCAAGACATTTGTCTTGACACTGAGCAAAATATTTGCCACGTTGAGATACATCCTAATGAAACCCTTGATACTGTACTTGTATATATTGGGAAAGGTTGTGTTTGCATGAGAAGTCATTGTGATTCTATAGTCGTAGATAATGCTGTGGTAGATACCAGTAATCACTTTAATGTTTGTGTTTGCAATTTTATCAAAATCTCAACCATATCACACTATCAGGTAGACCTGCGCAACAGGTATAAGGCCCTGGAGGCCGAAAGGCAATCGATGGATGGAAAAGGCTATAATCCCTCTCCACCAGAGATATTGGCAGGGTTGGAAAAGCCAACCCCCCCGTATAGTGACCACAGGCAGCAGGAAGAAAAGGTGAGTTTTAGTTGTGGGTGATTTATCAATCAGCGGAACAGAGGGTCCAATATGTAGAAGGGACCCTCCTCTAAGGGAAATCTGCTGCCTTCCTAGGGCCTGGGTTAGGACATCACAAGGAGGCTTCCCAGCTTGGTTCAACCGTCAGACTATTACCGATTGCTCGTCCTATATCTGGGAGGAGAAGGAGTGGCAACGCATAGCCTGTGAGCAATCAAAAGGGACTTCAAGGATTTGTCAATTTGTCAAAACTCAACGAAACGCAACGGAAACCACAAAACACGTCAAGAACACCCCAAAAGCGAACCGAATCAGAAGAAAAAATGTGATTTAACAACACAAAAAACCCTTAAACCTACCTGATGTTCTCCTAAATGTACAATCCACTCCCAATCACCAGAAAACCCAATGGAAACCCCAAAAAAAACAAACGGAGACCTCAAAACACGTCAAAAACACCCCAAAAAAGAATGGGATAACCCCCCAAAACGAAAGAAAACCCCCAAAAAATAGATCCACCCCAAAAACAGCCTAAACCTACCTGAAGTTCTCCAAAACCAACAATTTACACTTTTCCACCACCATGACAACAGAAAACCCAACGAAACCCAACAGAGACCCCAAAACATGTCAAAAACACCCCAAAAAAGAACGGGATCACCCCCAAAACTGGAAGAAAATTCCCCCCCCAAAAATTTACAATTTTCACCATGATGACCAACATAAACCAAACGAAAACCCAAAAGGAGACACCAAAACACGTCAAAAACACCCCAAAAAAGAAAGGGATCACCCATAAACTGGAAGAAAATCCCCAAAAAGCACAGATCCAATCCCAAAACCAGCCTAAACCTACCTGATGTTCTCCAAAACCCACAAATTTACCCTTTTCCACCATGATGACCATGGAAAACCCAACGAAACCCAATGGAGACAAAAAACATGTCAAAAAAAAACAAAAAAAAAAAAAACAAAAAAGAACAGGATCTCCCCAAAAAACAGAAGAAAAACCCAAATGCCATAGATCCAACCCAAAAGTCCCCCTAAGCCTACCTGATGTTCTCCAAAACCCACAATTTACCCTTTTTCACAATGATGACCAACAAGAACCCAACAAAACCCAACGGACAACCCCAAAACACGTCAAAAACACCACAAAAAAGAACAGGATCACCCCAAAAAAACAGAAGAAAACCCCAAATACCATGAATCCACCCCAAAAGTCCCCCTAAACCTACCTGAAGTTCTCCAAAACCCACAATTTACCCTTTTCCACCAAGATGCCAACAGAAAACCCAACAAAACCCAACAGAGACATCAAAACATGTCAAAAACACCCCAAAAAAGAACGGGATAACCCCCAAAACTGGAAGAAAATCCCCAAAAAGCATGGATCCAATCCCAAAACCACCCTAAACCTACCTGATCTTCTCCAAATCCCAAAGTCCACTCCCAACCACCATAAAACCCATTAGGAACTCAACAAAACACAACAGAAACCCCAAAACACCTCAAAAACACCCCAAAAGCAAACCGGATCAGAAGAAAATATGTGATTTAACCCCAAGAAAACCCTTAAACCTACCTGATCTTCTCCAAATCCCAAAATCCACTCCCACCCACCATAAAACCCATTAGGAACTCAACAAAACGCAACAGAAACCCCAAAACACCTCAAAAAGACCCCAAAAAAGAACTGGATCAGAAGAAAAAAAAAAACAAAACTATGCATTTCCCTCCCAAATCACCCTAAACTCACCTGATCTTCTTCAAAACCCACAATCCACTCCCATTTAGCTTAACGACCAACGAGAACCCAACAAAACCCAACGGAGACCCCAAAAATGTCAAAAACATCCCAAAAAAGAACTGGTTCAACCCCAACAACGAAAGAAAACCCCAAAAGCCACAGATCCACACCAAAAATCCCCCTAAACCAACCTGAAGTTCTCCAAAACCCACAATTTACACTTTTCCACATTGATGACCATGGAAAACCCAACGAAACCCAACGGAGACCACAAAACACGTCAAAAAAAAAAAAAAAAAAAAAAAAAAAAAAAAAGAAAGGGATCACCCCCAAAATTGGAAGAAAATCCTTCAAAATCATAGATCCACACCAAAAGTCCCCCTAAACCTACCTGATGTTCTCCAAAACCCACAATTTACAATTTTTCACCAGGATGACCAACATGAACCAAACGAAAACCCAAAACGAGACACCAAAACACGTCAAAAACACCCCAAAAATAAAGGGATCACCCATAAACTGGAAGAAAATCCCCCAAAAGCACGGATCCAATCCCAAAACCACCCTAAACCTACCTGATGTTCTCCAAAACCCACAATTTACCATTTTCCACCACGATGACCAACGAGTACACAACAAAACCCAACGGAGACCCCCAAACACCTCAAAAATTTCCCAAAAAAGAACGGGACCACCCCAAGAAACAGAAGAAAACACCAACAAACATGACTCTGCCCCAAAAGTCCCCCTAAACCTACCTGATGTTCTCCAAAACCCACAATTTACCCTTTTACACCATGATGACCAACAAGAACCCAACTAAAACCCAACGGAGACCCCAAAACACGTCATAAACACCCCAAAAAAGAACAGGATCACCCAAAAAAAAACAGAAGAAAAGACCAAATACCATGAATCCACCCCAAAATTCCCCTAAACCTACCTGAAGTTCTCCAAAACCCACAATTTACAATTTTCCACCACCATGACCACGGAAAACCCAAGGAATACCAACGGAGACCCCAAAACACTTCAAAAACACCCCAAAAAAGAATGGGATCACCCCCAAAAACGAAAGAAAATCCCCCAAAACCATAGATCCAATCCCAAAACCAACCTAAACCTACCTGATGTTCTCCAAAACCAACAATTTACCCTTTTCCACCATGATGACCACGGAAAACGCAGCGAAACCCAATGGAGACCCCAAAACACGTCAAAAACACCCCCAAAATGAATTGGATCACCCCCCCCCCCAAAAAAAAAAAAAAAAAAAACAGAAGAAAACCCCATATATCATGAATCCACCCCAAAAGTCCCCCTAAACCTACCTGATGTTCTCCAAAACCCACAATTTACACTTTTCCACCATGATGACCACGGAAAACCCAACGAAACCCAACGGAAACCCCAAAACACGTCAAAAACACCCCAAACAAGAACAGGATCACCCCCAAAACCAAAGAAAACCCCAAGAAGCACGGATCCAATCCCAAAACCACTCTAAACGTACCTGATGTTCTCCAAATCCAAATGTCCACTCCCAACCACCATAAAACCCATTAGGAACTCAACGAAACCCAACGGAAACCCCAAAACACGTCAAAAACACCCCAAAAAAGAACTGGATCAGAAGAAAAAACACCAAAAACTATGAATTTCCCCGCAAAACCACCCTAAACTCACCTGATCTCCTTCAAAACCCACAATCCACTCCTATTTCCCTTAAGGACCAACGAGAATCCAACTAAAACCCAACAGAGACCCTAAAACAAGTCAAAAACACCCCAAACAAGAACAGGATAACCCCTAAAAAAGAAAGAAAACCCCCAAAAAAACATAGATCCACCCCAAAAACACACTAAACCTACCTGATGTTCTCCAAATCCCAAAGTCCACTCCCAACAAACTTAAAACACATTAGGAAATCAACAAAACGCAACGGAAACCCCAAAACACGTCAAAAACACCACAGAAAAAAGCGGGATCACCCCCAAAACCGAAAGAAAACCCTAAAAGCCGTTGATCCACCCCAAAAGTCCCCCTAAACCTACCTGATGTTCTCCAATACCCACAATTTACACGTTTTCACCATGATGAACAACAAGAACCCAACAAAAACCAACGGAAACCCCAAAACACGTCAAAAACACCCCAAAAAATAACTGAATCAGAAGAAAAAACACCAAAAACTATGAATTTCCCCGCAAAACCACCCTAAACTCACCTGATCTTCTGCAAAACCCACAATCCACTCCCATTTCCCTTAACGACCAACGAGAATCCAACTAAAACCCAAACGGAGACCCCAAAACAAGTCAAAAACACCCCAAACAAGAACGGAATCACCCCCAAAACTGGAAGAAAATCCCCAAAAAACATAGATCCACCCCAAAACGACACTAAACCTACCTGATGTTCTCCAAAACACGCAAGTTAAACTTTTCCAACATGATGAAAAACAAGAACCCAACAAAACCCAACAGAGACCCCAAAACATGTCAAAAACACCCCAAAAAAGAACGGGATCACCCCCAAAACTGGAAGAAAATTCCCCCCCAAAAAATTTACAATTTTCACCATGATGACCAACATGAACCAAACGAAAACCCAAAATGAGACACCAAAACACGTCAAAAACACCCCAAAAAAGAAAGGGATCACCCATAAACTGGAAGAAAATCCCCAAAAAGCACAGATCCAATCCCAAAACCAGCCTAAACCTACCTGATGTTCTCCAAAACCCACAAATTTACCCTTTTCCACCATGATGACCATGGAAAACCCAACGAAACCCAATGGAGACAAAAAACATGTCAAAAAAAAAAAAAAAAAAAAAAAAAAAAGAACAGGATCTCCCCAAAAAACAGAAGAAAAACCCAAATGCCATAGATCCACCCCAAAAGTCCCCCTAAGCCTACCTGATGTTCTCCAAAACCCACAATTTACCCTTTTTCACAATGATGACCAACAAGAACCCAACAAAACCCAACGGACAACCCCAAAACACGTCAAAAACACCACAAAAAAGAACAGGATCACCCCAAAAAAACAGAAGAAAACCCCAAATACCATGAATCCACCCCAAAAGTCCCCCTAAACCTACCTGAAGTTCTCCAAAACCCACAATTTACCCTTTTCCACCAAGATGCCAACAGAAAACCCAACAAAACCCAACAGAGACATCAAAACATGTCAAAAACACCCCAAAAAAGAACGGGATAACCCCCAAAACTGGAAGAAAATCCCCAAAAAGCATGGATCCAATCCCAAAACCACCCTAAACCTACCTGATCTTCTCCAAATCCCAAAGTCCACTCCCAACCACCATAAAACCCATTAGGAACTCAACAAAACGCAACAGAAACCCCAAAACACCTCAAAAACACCCCAAAAGCAAACCGGATCAGAAGAAAATACGTGATTTAACCCCAAGAAAACCCTTAAACCTACCTGATCTTCTCCAAATCCCAAAATCCACTCCCACCCACCATAAAACCCATTAGGAACTCAACAAAACGCAACGGAAACCCCAAAACACCTCAAAAACACCCCAAAAAAGAACTGGATCAGAAGAAAAAAAAAAACAAAACTATGCATTTCCCTCCCAAATCACCCTAAACTCACCTGATCTTCTTCAAAACCCACAATCCACTCCCATTTAGCTTAACGACCAACGAGAACCCAACAAAACCCAACGGAGACCCCAAAAACGTCAAAAACATCCCAAAAAAGAACTGGTTCAACCCCAACAACGAAAGAAAACCCCAAAAGCCATAGATCCACACCAAAAATCCCCCTAAACCAACCTGAAGTTCTCCAAAACCCACAATTTACACTTTTCCACATTGATGACCATGGAAAACCCAACGAAACCCAACGGAGACCACAAAACACGTCAAAAAAAAAAAAAAAAAAAAAAAAAAAAAAAAAAAAAAAAAAGAAAGGGATCACCCCCAAAAATGGAAGAAAATCCTTCAAAATCATAGATCCACCCCAAAACCACCCTAAACCTACCTGATGATCTCCAAAACCCACAATTTACAATTTTCCAACATGATGACCATGGAAAACCCAACGAAAGCCAACGGAGACCCCAAAAGAAGTCAAAAACACCCAAAACAAAAACGGGATAAACCCTAAAAACGAAAGAAAACCCCAAAAGCCATAGATCCACACCAAAAGTCCCCCTAAACCTACCTGATGTTCTCCAAAACCCACAATTTACAATTTTTCACCAGGATGACCAACATGAACCAAACGAAAACCCAAAACGAGACACCAAAACACGTCAAAAACACCCCAAAAATAAAGGGATCACCCATAAACTGGAAGAAAATCCCCCAAAAGCACGGATCCAATCCCAAAACCACCCTAAACCTACCTGATGTTCTCCAAAACCCACAATTTACCATTTTCCACCACGATGACCAACGAGTACACAACAAAACCCAACGGAGACCCCCAAACACCTCAAAAATTTCCCAAAAAAGAACGGGACCACCCCAAGAAACAGAAGAAAACACCAACAAACATGACTCTGCCCCAAAAGTCCCCCTAAACCTACCTGATGTTCTCCAAAACCCACAATTTACCCTTTTACACCATGATGACCAACAAGAACCCAACTAAAACCCAACGGAGACCCCAAAACACGTCATAAACACCCCAAAAAAGAACAGGATCACCCAAAAAAAAACAGAAGAAAAGACCAAATACCATGAATCCACCCCAAAATTCCCCTAAACCTACCTGAAGTTCTCCAAAACCCACAATTTACAATTTTCCACCACCATGACCACGGAAAACCCAAGGAATACCAACGGAGACCCCAAAACACGTCAAAAAACACCCCAAAAAAGAACGGGATCACCCCCAAAAACGAAAGAAAATCCCCCAAAACCATAGATCCAATCCCAAAACCAACCTAAACCTACCTGATGTTCTCCAAAACCAACAATTTACCCTTTTCCACCATGATGACCACGGAAAACGCAACGAAACCCAATGGAGACCCCAAAACACGTCAAAAACACCCCCAAAATGAATTGGATCACCCCCCCCCAAAAAAAAAAAAAAAAAAACAGAAGAAAACCCCATATATCATGAATCCACCCCAAAAGTCCCCCTAAACCTACCTGATGTTCTCCAAAACCCACAATTTACACTTTTCCACCATGATGACCACGGAAAACCCAACGAAACCCAACGGAAACCCCAAAACACGTCAAAAACACCCCAAACAAGAACAGGATCACCCCCAAAACCAAAGAAAACCCCAAGAAGCACGGATCCAATCCCAAAACCACTCTAAACGTACCTGATGTTCTCCAAATCCAAATGTCCACTCCCAACCACCATAAAACCCATTAGGAACTCAACGAAACCCAACGGAAACCCCAAAACACGTCAAAAACACCCCAAAAAAGAACTGGATCAGAAGAAAAAACACCAAAAACTATGAATTTCCCCGCAAAACCACCCTAAACTCACCTGAACTTCTTCAAAACCCACAATCCACTCCCATTTCCCTTAAGGACCAACGAGAATCCAACTAAAACCCAACAGAGACCCTAAAACAAGTCAAAAACACCCCAAACAAGAACAGGATAACCCCTAAAAAAGAAAGAAAACCCCAAAAAAACATAGATCCACCCCAAAAACACACTAAACCTACCTGATGTTCTCCAAATCCCAAAGTCCACTCCCAACAAACTTAAAACACATTAGGAAATCAACAAAACGCAACGGAAACCCCAAAACACGTCAAAAACACCACAGAAAAAAGCGGGATCACCCCCAAAACCGAAAGAAAACCCTAAAAGCCGTTGATCCACCCCAAAAGTCCCCCTAAACCTACCTGATGTTCTCCAATACCCACAATTTACACGTTTTCACCATGATGAACAACAAGAACCCAACAAAAACCAACGGAAACCCCAAAACACGTCAAAAACACCCCAAAAAATAACTGAATCAGAAGAAAAAACACCAAAAACTATGAATTTCCCCGCAAAACCACCCTAAACTCACCTGATCTTCTGCAAAACCCACAATCCACTCCCATTTCCCTTAACGACCAACGAGAATCCAACTAAAACCCAACGGAGACCCCAAAACAAGTCAAAAACACCCCAAACAAGAACGGAATCACCCCCAAAACTGGAAGAAAATCCCCAAAAAACATAGATCCACCCCAAAACGACACTAAACCTACCTGATGTTCTCCAAAACACGCAAGTTAAACTTTTCCAACATGATGAAAAACAAGAACCCAACAAAACCCAACAGAGACCCCAAAACATGTCAAAAACACCCCAAAAAAGAACGGGATCACCCCCAAAACTGGAAGAAAATTCCCCCCCAAAAAATTTACAATTTTCACCATGATGACCAACATGAACCAAACGAAAACCCAAAATGAGACACCAAAACACGTCAAAAACACCCCAAAAAAGAAAGGGATCACCCATAAACTGGAAGAAAATCCCCAAAAAGCACAGATCCAATCCCAAAACCAGCCTAAACCTACCTGATGTTCTCCAAAACCCACAAATTTACCCTTTTCCACCATGATGACCATGGAAAACCCAACGAAACCCAATGGAGACAAAAAACATGTCAAAAAAAAAAAAAAAAAAAAAAAAAAAAGAACAGGATCTCCCCAAAAAACAGAAGAAAAACCCAAATGCCATAGATCCACCCCAAAAGTCCCCCTAAGCCTACCTGATGTTCTCCAAAACCCACAATTTACCCTTTTTCACAATGATGACCAACAAGAACCCAACAAAACCCAACGGACAACCCCAAAACACGTCAAAAACACCACAAAAAAGAACAGGATCACCCCAAAAAAACAGAAGAAAACCCCAAATACCATGAATCCACCCCAAAAGTCCCCCTAAACCTACCTGAAGTTCTCCAAAACCCACAATTTACCCTTTTCCACCAAGATGCCAACAGAAAACCCAACAAAACCCAACAGAGACATCAAAACATGTCAAAAACACCCCAAAAAAGAACGGGATAACCCCCAAAACTGGAAGAAAATCCCCAAAAAGCATGGATCCAATCCCAAAACCACCCTAAACCTACCTGATCTTCTCCAAATCCCAAAGTCCACTCCCAACCACCATAAAACCCATTAGGAACTCAACAAAACGCAACAGAAACCCCAAAACACCTCAAAAACACCCCAAAAGCAAAACGGATCAGAAGAAAATACGTGATTTAACCCCAAGAAAACCCTTAAACCTACCTGATCTTCTCCAAATCCCAAAATCCACTCCCACCCACCATAAAACCCATTAGGAACTCAACGAAACCCAACGGAAACCCCAAAACACGTCAAAAACACCCCAAAAAATAACTGAATCAGAAGAAAAAACACCAAAAACTATGAATTTCCCCGCAAAACCACCCTAAACTCACCTGATCTTCTTCAAAACCCACAATCCACTCCCATTTCCCTTAAGGACCAACTAGAATCCAACTAAAACCCAACGGAGACCCCAAAACAAGTCAAAAACACCCCAAACAAGAACAGGATAACCCCTAAAAAAGAAAGAAAACCCCAAAAAAACATAGATCCACCCCAAAAACACACTAAACCTACCTGATGTTCTCCAAATCCCAAAGTCCACTCCCAACAAACTTAAAACACATTAGGAAATCAACAAAACGCAACGGAAACCCCAAAACACGTCAAAAACACCACAGAAAAAAGCGGGATGACCCCCAAAACCGAAAGAAAACCCTAAAAGCCGTTGATCCACCCCAAAAGTCCCCCTAAACCTACCTGATGTTCTCCAAAACCCACAATTTACACTTTTCCAACATGATGACCACGGAAAACCCAACGAAACCCAACGGAGAACCCAAAACACGTCAAAAACACCCCAAAAAAGAACGGGACCACCCCAAAAACAGAAGAAAACGCTAAAAAAAACCAGAAGAATTCCCCCAAAACCATAGATACACCACCCAAAAAAACTTAAAAACACCTGATATTCTCCAAAACCCACAATTTACACTTTTCCAACATGATGACCAACAAGAACCCAACAAAACCTAACGGAGAACCCAAAACACGTCAAAAACACGCCGAAAAACAACTGGATCACTAGAAAAAAAAACAGAAGAAAACCCTAAAAACCTTGAATCTGCCCCAAAAGTCCTCATAAACCTACCTGATGTTCTCCAAAACCCACAAACCTTAACCTAACCCTTATCATAAGCCATACAACAACACTTACATGTGCACTTACGCTTGTACTTACCCTAGCAATTACTCGTACAATTACCCTTAACCTTACTATTAAGCTAACCCTAAACCTTACCCTTATCCTAACACTTACCCTTATCCTAAACCTTACCCTTTCTGCTACACTTACCCTTTGCCTAATTCTAAATCTTACCCTAATCCTCACCCTTACCTAAATCTAACCATTACCCTAACCTTCACTCTTACCCTTACCATTATACTTACTTTTACCCTTAACCTAAACCTTACCCCAACCCTTACCCTGACCCTTACATTATCCCTAACCCTTACCCTAACCCTAACCCTAACCCTAACCCTAACCCTAACCTTTACTCTAACCTTAACCCTTAACCTAAACCTTACACTTATTCTTAACTTTAACCTTACCCTTAAACTAATACATATCCTTACGTTTCCCTCATCATAACCCTAAAATTAACCGTAACCATTACCCTAACACTTATCCTTACCGAACCCTAACCCTAACCCTTACTCTAACTTTTACCCTGACCCGGACCCTTAGACTTCCCCTTCCCCTTCCCCTTCCCCTTACTCTTACCCTTACCCTAACACTTACGGTTACCATTAATCTTACCCTTACCCTAACACTTACCCTTACCCTATCCCTTACACTTATCTTATCCATACAACTTACGCTTACCCTAACACTTAACCTTAACCTAACCCTAACCCTAAACCTTACCTGAACCCTTACCCTGACCCTTACATTAACCCTTACCCTAAAACTTACACTTAACCTTAACTTTACCATTAACCTTAACCTAATACTTACCCTTACGTTTCCTGCACCCTAACCCTAAAATTAACTCTAACCATTACTCCAACACTTACCCTTACCCTAACCCTTACCCTTACCATAACCCATACTCTAACACATACTTCTACCCGTACCCGTACCCTTACCGTAACCCTTACCCTTACCGTAACACTTACCCTTACTGTTACCGTTACCATTGCCCTTACCCTTACCCTTACCCTTACTCTTACCCTTACCCTATACCTTACCCTTAACCTAACCTTAAAGCTTACCCTTATCCTAACACTTACCCTTACCGTAAACCTTACCCTTTCTGCTACATTTACCCTTAGCGTAAATCTAAACCTTACACTTAACCTTAGCCTAACCCTCACCCTTACCATTGCCCATACCCTTATTCTTACCCTTTCCCGAACCCTTACCTTTACACTTACGGTTACCATTAACCTTACCCTTACCCTAACACTTATCCTTAACCTAACCCTTACCCTAAACCTTACCCCAACCCTTACCCTGACCCTTACATTAACCCTAACCCTTACCCTAAACCTTACACTTACTCTTAACCTTAACCTTACCCTTAACATTAACCTAATACTTACGCATACGTTTTCCTGACTTTAACCCTAAAACTAACCCTAACCATTACCCTAACACTTACCCTAACCCTTACTCTAACCCTTACCCTGACCTGTACCCTTACACTTACCCTTACCCTTATACTCACCCTAATTCTTACCCATACCATAACCCATACCCTAACACATATTTGTACCCTTAACCTTACCGTTACCCTTAACCTTACCCTTACCCTTACTCTATCCCTTACCCTTACGCTTACCCTTAACATAAACCTTACCCTTGACCTTACCATACCATAAGCCATACAACAACACTTACATGTACACTTACGCTTACACTTACCCTAGCAATTACTCGTACAATTACCCTTACTCTTACCCTTACCCTTAACCTAAGCCGAAACCTTAAACCTTACAGTAAACCTTACCCTTTCTGCTACACTTACCCTTAGCCTAAATCTAAACCTTACACTTACCCTTACCTTAACCCTATACTTACCCTTACGTTTCCCTCACCCTAACCCTAAAATTAACCCTAACCATTATTCTAACACTTACCCTTACCCTAACCCTAACCCTTACTCTTACCCTTACCCTGACCCATACCCTTACACTCACCCTTACCCTTACATTACCCTAACTCTTACCCATACCATAACCCATACCCTAACACATATTTGTACCCTTACCCTTACTCTATCCGTTACCCTTACGCTTACCCTTAACATAAACCTTACCATTAATCTTACTCTTACGCTAACCCTTACCCTTACCCTTATCCTTATCCATACCCTTAACCTTACACCAACCCTTCCCCTTAAGCTGAACCTAACACTAAACCTTACCCTAAACCTTTCCCTGAACTTTACCCCTTCCCTGAAGCCTTACCCTTAACCTAAACCTTACACTTAATCTTAACCTTAACCTTACACTTAACCTTAAGCTAGTACTTAACCTTACATTTTTCTCACCCTAATCCTAAAATTAACCCTAACCATTACCCTAACACTTAACCGTTACACTTACCCTTATTCTATCCATTACTCTTACGCTTTCCCTTAACATAAACCTTACCCTTACCATAAGCCATACATCAACACTTACATGTACACTTACGCTTACACTTATCCTAGCAATTACTCGTACAATTACCCTTAACCTAACCATAAAAGTTAAGGATAAGCTTAAGGGTCACCCTTAAGGTTACCGTTATCCTAACACTTACACTTAAGTTGAGGATAAGGGTTAGAGTAAGGGTAAGTGTTAGGGTAATGGTTAGGCTAATTTTAGGTTTAGGGTGAGGGAATCATAAGGGTAAGTATTAGGTTAAGTTTAAGGATAAGGTTAAGAGTTATGGTAAGGGTTAGGTTTAATGTAAGGGTAAGGGTTTGGGAAACGTTTAGGATAAGGGTAAGAGAAGGGATAATGGTAAGGGTAAGGATGATGTTTAGTGTAAGGGTTAGATTTAGTTAAGGGTAAGGGTTAGTGTAAGTTTAAGAGTAAGGGTAAGTGTAAGGGTATGTGTAAAAGTACGGGTCATTGTAAGGGTTTGAGTAAGGGTTAGGGTAAGGGTAAGTGTTAGGGTAATGGTTAGGGTTAATTTTAGGGTTAGGGTGAGGGAAACGTAAGAGTAAGTATTAGGTTACAGCTAAGTTTAAGGTTAAGAGTAAGTGTAAGGTTTAGTGTAAGGATTAGGGTTAATGTAAGGGTCAAGGTAAGGGTTGGGGTAAAGGTTTAGGTAAAGGGTAAAAATATGTATATTGTAAGGGTGAGGGGTTAGGGTAATGGTTAGATTTTAGTTAGATTTAGGTAAGGGTGAGGGTTCGGGTAAGGTTTAGAATTAGGCAAAGGGTAAGTGTAGCAGAAAGGGTAAGGTTTAGGATAAGGGTAAGTGTTAGGATAAGGGTAAGGTTTAGGGTTAGCTTAATAGTAAGGTTAAGGGTAATTGTACGAGTAATTGCTAGGGTAAGTACAAGCGTAAGTGCACATGTAAGTGTTGTTGTATGGCTTATGATAAGGGTTAGGTTAAGGTTAAGGTTTATGTTAAGTGTAAGTGTAAGGGTAACGGAGACAGTAAAGGTAAGGGTAAGGGTAAGGGGAACGGTTAGGTTAAGGCTACAAGTACGTGTTAGGGTATGGGTTATGCTAAGGGAAAGGCTTAGGGTAAGGGTAAGTGTAAGGGTACGGGTCAGGGTAAGGGTTAGAGTAAGGGTTAGAGTTACGGTTAGGGTAAGGGTAAGTGTTAGGGTAATGGTTAGGGTTAATTTTAGGGTTAGGGTGAGGGAAACGTAAGGGTAAGTATTAGGTTAATGTTAAGGGTAAGGTTACGGTTAAGAGTAAGTGTAAGTTTTAGGGTAAGGGTTAGGGTTAATGTAAGGGTCAGGGTAAGGGCTCGGGTAAGGTTTAGGGTTAGGGTTAGGTTAAGGGTAAGGATTAGGGTAAGGGTAAGGGCATGGATAAGGATAAGTGTAAGTGTTAGGGTAAGGGTAATGTTAAAGGTAACAGTAAGTGTAAGGAGAAGGGTTAGGGTAAGGGTAAGAGAAAGGGTATTGGTAATGATAAGGGTGAGAGTTACAGTAAGGGTAAGATTTAAAGTAATGTTTAGTAAGATTTAAAGTAAGGTTTAGATTTAGGCTAAGGGTAAACGTAGCAGAAAGGGTAAGGTTTACTGTAAGGTTTAAGGTTTCGGCTTAGGTTAAGGGTAAGGGTAAGGGTAAGGGTAATTGTACGAGGAATTGCTAGGGTAAGTGTAAGCGTAAGTGTACATGTAAGTGTTGTTGTATGGCTTATGGTAAGGGTAAGGTCAAAAGTAAGGTTTATGTAAAGAGTAAGCGTAAGGGTAACGGATAGAGTAAGGGTAAGGGTAAGGTTAAGGGTAACGGTAAGGTTAAGGGTACAAATATGTGTTAGGGTATGGGTTATGCTATGGGTAAGAATTAGGGTAAGTAAAAGGGTAAGGGTAAGGGTAAGTGTAAGGGTACGGGTCAGGGTAAGGGTTAGAGTAAGGGTTGTTAGGGTTAGGGTAAGGTTAAGTGTTAGGGTAATGGTTAGGATTAGTTTAAGGGTTAAAGTCAGGAAAACGTATGCGTAAGTATTAGGTTAATGTTAAGGGTAAGGTTAAGAGTAAGTGTAAGGTTTAGGGTAAGGGTTAGGGTTAATGTAAGGGTCAGGATAAGGGTTGGGGTACGGTTTAGCGTAAGGGTTAGGTTAAGGATAAGTGTTAGGGTAAGGGTAAGGTTAATGGTAACCGTAAGTGTAAAGGTAAGGGTTATGGTAAGGGTAAGAATAAGGGTATGGGTAATGGTAGCAGAAAGGGTAAGGTTTAGGATAAGGGTAAGTGTTAGGATAAGGGTAAGGTTTAGGGTTAGCTTAATAGTAAGGTTAAGGGTAATTGTACGAGTAATTGCTAGGGTAAGTGCAAGCGTAAGTGTACATGTAAGAGTTGTTGTATGCCTTATGATAAGGGTTAGGTTAAGGTTAAGGTTTATGTTAAGTGTAAGTGTAAGGCTAACAGAGACAGTAAAGGTAAGGGTAAGGGGAACGGTAAGGTTAAGGCTACAAGTACGTGTTAGGGTATGGGTCATGGTAAGGGAAAGGCTTAGGGTAAGGGTAAGTGTAAGGGTACGGGTCAGGGTAAGGGTTACAGTAAGGGTTAGAGTTACGGTTAGGTTTAGGGTAAGGGTAAGTGTTAGGGTAATGGTTAGGGTTAATTTTAGGACTTAGGGTGAGGGAAACGTAAGGGTAAGTGTTAGGGTAATGGTTAAGGGTAAGGTTAAGGTTAAGAGTAAGTGTAAGCTTTAGGGTAAGGGTTAGGGTTAATGTAAGGGTCAGGGTAAAGGCTGGGATAAGGTTTAGGGTTAGGGTTAGGTTAAGGGTAAAGATTAGGGTAAGGGTAAGGGCATGGATAGGGATAAGTGTAAGTGTTAGGGTAAGGGTAATGTTAAAGGTAACAGTAAGTGTAAGGAGAAGGGTTAGGGTAAGGGTAAGAGTAAGGGTATTGGTAATGATAAGGGTGAGGGTTACAGTAGGGGTAAGTGTAAGGTTTAGATTTAGGCTAAGGGTAAGTGTAGCAGAAAGGGTAAGGTTTACTGTAAGGTTTAGGCTTAGGTTAAGGGTAAGGGTAAGGGTAATTGTACGAGTAATTTTAGGGTTAGGTTAAGGTTAAGTGTTAGGGTAATGGTTAGGGTAAATTTAAGGGTTAAAGTCAGGAAAACATATGCGTAAGTATTAGGTTAATGTTAAGAGTAAAGTTAAGGTTAAGAGTAAGTGTAAGGTTTAGGGTAAGGGTTAGCGTTAATGTAAGGGTCAGGGTAAGGGTTGGGGTAAGGTTTAGGTTAAGGGTTAATGTAAGCATTATGATAAGGGTAAGGGTGAGTGTAGGGTAAGGTTTAGAATTAGGCAAAGAGTAAGTGTAGCAGAAAGGGTAAGGATTACTGTAAGGGTAAGTGCTAGGATAAGTGTAAGGTTGAGGATTAGGTTAAGGGTAAGGGTAATGGTTTGGTAAGGGTAAGGGTAAGGTTAATTGTACGAGTAGTTGCCAGGGTAAGTGGAAACGTAAGTGAACATGTAAGTGTTGTTCTATGGCTTATGGTAAGGGTAAGGTTAAGAGTAAGTTTTATGTTAAGGATAAGCGTAAGAGTAACAAATAGAGTAAGTGTAAGGGTAACAGTAAGGTGAAGGGTAGAAGTATGTGTTAGAGTATGGGCTATGGTAAGGGTAAGGGTAGAGTAAGAGTAAGGGTAAGGGTATGTGTAAGCGTATGGTTCATTGTAAGTGTTAGGGTAATGGTTAGGGTTAATTTTAGGGTTAGGGTGAAAGAAACGTAAGGGTAAGTATTAGATTACAGCTAAGGTTAAGGTTAAGAGTAAGTGTAAGATTTAGGGTAAGGGTTAGGGTTAATGTAAGGGTCAGGGTAAGGGTTGGGGTAAGGGTTAGGTTAAGGATAAGTGTTAGGGTAAGGGTAAGGTTAATGGTAACCGTAAGTGTAAAGGTAAGGGTTAGGGAAAGGGTAAGAATAAGGGTATGGGTAAGGGTAAGGGTGAGGGTAAGACTAAGGGTAAGTGTAAGGTTTAGATTTAGGCTAAGGGTAAGTGTAGCAGAAAGGGTAAGGTTTACGGTAAGGGTAAGTGTTAGGATAAGGGTAAGGTTTAGGGTTGGGTAAGGGTAAGGGTAAGGGTAAGGGTAAGGGTAAGGGTTTGGGTAAGGGTAAGGGTTTGGGTAAGGGTAAGGGTTTGGGTAAGGGTAAGGGTAAGGGTAAGGGTTTGGGTAAGGGTAAGGGTAAGGGTAAGGGTAAGGGTAAGGGTAAGGGTAAGGGTAAGGGTAAGGGCCACGGTAACGGTAACGGTAAGGGTAAGGGTTACGGTAAGGGTAAGAGTTACCGTAAGGGTACGGGTACGGGTAGAAGTATGTGTTAGAGTATGGGTTATGGTAAGGGTAAGGGTTAGGGTAAGGGTAAGTGTTGGGGTAATGGTTAGGGTTAATTTTAGGGTTAGGGTGAGGGAAAAGTAAGGGTAAGTATTAGGTTAAGGTTAATGGTAAAGTTAAGGTTAAGTGTAAGTTTTAGGGTAAGGGTTAATGTAAGGGTCAGAGTAAGGGTTCAGGTAAGGTTTAGGGTTAGGGTTAGGTTAAGGTTAAGTGTTAGGGAAAGCGTAATTTGTATGGATAAGATAAGTGTAAGGGATAGGGTAAGGGTAAGTGTTAGGGTAAGGGTAAGGTTAATGGTAACTGTAAGTGTATGGGTAAGGGTTATGGTAACGGTATTAGTAAGGGGAAGGGGAAGGGCAAGTCTAAGGTTCTGGCTCAGGGTAAAAGTTAGAGTAAGGTTTAGGGTTAGGTAAGTATAAGTGTTAGGGTAATGGTTACGGTTAATTTTAGGGTTATGATGAGGGAAACGTAAGGGTATGTATTAGTTTAAGGGTAAGGTTAAAGATAAGATTAAGTGTAAGGTTTAGGTTAAGGGTTAGGTTTAGAGTAAGGGTTAGGGTTAGGGTTAGGGTTAGGGTTAGGGTTAGGGTCAGGGTCAGGGTCAGGGTCAGGGTCAGGGTTAGGGTTAGGGTTAGGGTTAGGGTTAGGGTTAGGGTTAGGGTAAGGGTTAGGGTTAATGTAAGGGTCAGGGTAAGGGCTGGGATAAGGTTTAGGGTTAGGGTTAGGTTAAGGGTAAAGATTAGGCTAAGGGTAAGTGTAAGGTTTAGATTTAGGCTAAGGGTAAGTGTAGCAGAAAGGGTAAGGTTTACTGTATGGTTTAGGCTTAGGTTAAGGGTAAGGGTAAGCGTAAGGGTAATTGTACGAGTAATTTTAGGGTTAGGGTAAGGTTAACACTTGTTAGGGTAATGGTTAGGGTTAATTTTAGGGTCAGGGTGAGGGAAACGTAAGGGTAAGTATTAGGTTACAGCTAAGGTTAAGGTTAAGAGTAAGTGTAAGGTTTAGGGTAAGGGTTAGGGTTAATGTAAGGGTCAGGGTAAGGGTTGGGGTAAGGTTTAGGGTAAGGGTTAGGTTAAGGATAAGTGTTAGGGTAAGGGTAAGGTTAATGGTAACCGTAAGTGTAAAGGTAAGGGTTAGGGTAAGAGTAAGAATAAGGGTATGGGTAATGGTAAGGGTGAGGGTTAGGCTAAGGTTAAGTGTAAGGTTTAGATTTAGGCTAAGGGTAAGTGTAGCAGAAAGGGTAAGGTTTACGGTAAGGGTAAGTGTTAGGATAAGGGTAAGGTTTAGGGTTAGGTTAAGGGTAAGGGATAGGGTAAGGGATTGGGTAAGGGATAGGGTAAGAGTAAGGGTAAGGGTAAGGGTAAGGGTAAGGGTAAGGGTAAGGGTAAGGGTAAGGGTAAGGGTAAGGGTAAGGGTAAGAGTTAGGGTAACGGAAAGCGTAAGGGTACGGGTGGAAGTATGTGTTAGAGTATGGGTTATGATAAGGGTAAGGGTTAGGGTAAGAGTAAGTGTAAGGGTATGTTTAAGTGTACGGGTCACTGTAAGTGTTAGAGTAACGGTTAGGTTAGGGGTAACTGTTAGGGTAATGGTTAGGGTTAATTTTAGGGTTAGTGTGAGGAAAACGTAAAGGTAAGTATTAGGTTAAGGTTAAGAGCAAGTGTAAGGTTTAGGTTAAGGGTAAGGGTTAATGTAATGGTACTGGAAAGGGTTCAGGTAAGGTTTAGGGTTAGAGTTAGGTTAGGGTTAAGTGTTAGGAAACGGGTAAGTTGTATGTATAAGAATAAGTGTAAGAGTAAGGGTATTGGTAATGATAAGGGTGAGGGTTAAGGATAAGGTATAAGGATAAGGGTATTTTAATTTTTTAATTCAATTTATTTTAAATTAAAATTTTTTAATTTAATTAATTAATATTTTAATTGTACGAGTAATTGCTAGGGCAAGTTTAAGCGTAAGTGTACATTTAAGTGTTGTTGTGTGGCTTATTGTAAGGGTAAGGTTAAGTGTTAGGGTAATGGTTATGGTTAATTATAGGGTTAGGGTGAGAAAAACGTAAGGTTAAGTATTAGCTTAAGGTTAAGGGTAAGGTTAATGTTAAGAGTAAGTGTAAGGTTTAGGGTAAGGGTTAGGTTAAGGATAACTGTTAGGGTAAGGGTAAGGTTAATGGTAACCGTAAGTGTAAAGGTAAGGGTTAGGATAAGAGTAAGAATAAGGGTATGGGTAATGGTAAGGGTGAGGGTTAGGCTAAGGGTAAGTGTAAGGTTTAGATTTAGGCTAAGGGTAAGTGTAGCAGAAAGGGTAAGCTTTACGGTAAGGTTTAAGGTTTAGGGTTAGGTTAAGGGTAAGGGGAAGGGGAAGGTAAGGGGAAGGGTTGGAGTAAGGTATAGGGTAAGGGTAAGGTTATGGTTAAAGGAAAGAGTAAGGGTAAGGAAAAAGTAAAGGTAAGGATTTGGGTAATGGTAAGGGTGAGAAGGGTTAGGGTAAGGGTTACGGTAAGGGTTAGGTAACGCAGTGTACAACCTGGGACGTCACACGCAGAGCTGCCTCTGGCAAGGTGAGTGAGGAACAGATGTAGCAGTTGTTGTGTTGTAGGTCTGTCTCACTGTTCCTCTAAGCATCCCCTCTTTGTCTTTTAGAGGTGTTGTAGCTGTTTGAAGAGGGTAGATTGAAGCATCTGCCTCGGGGGCTGGTAAGCGGCAGAGGTAAGGGAGCAGATGAGAGTAACTTACCTAGTTGTGCTGTGTCTTTGGATGCTGCATCGGCCTATGCGTTTCTTTTTCTTTCACAGGTGTCTCGCACAGGCTCAAAGGAGCAAACTGCACTCTGAAGAGCTGTGTAAGAAGAGGGGCTGGTCATGAGCTGGGTTGGAGCAGAACGACCAAGTAGCACAAGGTGACTATGAAAGGTGTCCGTCTTGCTTTGCAGGTGCCGTGGCAGGCTCTCCACAGAAGTGGATAAGGATATGAGATAAGGCCAGAGAGCGACAAGGAGCGGCACGTGCAGGGATGGTTTTGAAGCGCTGCGGTGGCTTACTCTTCTGTTCATCAGGTGCCACAGGCAAGGTGGGTTGTAACATCAGTCGTTATATTTGCATGAAAGCAGTTCACTTGAATGCCACAGTGCATCTGAGTAGGGTGTTCTAGCAGAACAAGCTTGTCTGGCACAGCGGTGCCTGATGGCAGTGTGTTTCCTCAGGTGAAGAGGTGCCTGAAGCCCCATGCTATCTAGCCTGCACACAATTATCTGAGAATGAAAGCTGCTTTCCAGTAATTCAAAAAGCCAAGTTACGTCTCAGCCTTGAGCATCTCGGGCTTTTGGGCTTTTTTTTTTTTTACAGACACTGTAACATTTGGCACCAGCACTAATACTTTTTTTGGCATATGTTTAGCGTTTGGGGCCTGTGTCTGGGATTTGGGCCCTGTCTCGAACCACTGGGGCTTTGTCCTGGGTTTTGGAGCCTGCCTCTAGAGTTCAGGGCCTGTGATTAGGCTTTTGGGGTCTGTGTCTGGGGGCCGGTATCTGGGGGCAAGGGGGGAGCTGCTTGTAGACCCTTGGGGACGGCATGGAGGGGGTTGGGAGCTGACTCTACACCTTTGGGGCCTGCTTCTGGGGGCGGGGGGGGGTTGAGACCAGCATCTGGGGGAGGGGTGGGAGCTCTTTGTATTCCTTTGGAGCCTGTGTCGGGGGGGGGGGGGGGGAAGGGGAGGGTTGGTTGGGAGCTGCTTGTACACTGTTGGAGCCTGGGTTGAGGGAGGAGGTTTGGAGCTGCTTCTACACCTTTGGGCCTGGCATCGGGGGTAGGGGGTTGGGTGCTGGTTGTAGGGGCCTGTGTTTGGGGGGGGGGCTTGGGACCTGCGTCTGGGGGAGGGGTGGGAGCTGCTTGTACACCTTTGGGGCCTGCATCTGTGGGGGGTCAGGGCCTGTGTCTAGCGGGCTGGGAATTGCTTGTACAATGTAGGAATCTGTTTCTGCAGGGTGGCTGGGAGCTGTTTGTACAACTTTGGGGCCAGCATCTGGGGGTGGCTGGGAGCTGCCTGTACACTGTAGGGGCCTGTGTTTGTGGGGGGCTTGGGGGCCTCCCTCGGGGGGGGGGGGGAGGGTTGGGAGCTGCTTGTATAGGGTAGGGGGCCTGCCTGGTAGGGGTTGGGAGCTGCTTGTAGAATTTGGGTCCCTGTGTCTGGGGAGGGGGTTGGGGCCTGTGTCTCAGGGGTGTTGGGAACTGGTTGTACACCTTTGGGTCCTGTCTCTGGTGGGGAGCTACTTGTACACTTTTGGGGTCTTTATTTGAGGGGGGTTGGGAGTTGCTCATGCATTCTAGGTGCCTCCCTTTTGAAAAGGGTTGGGGCCTGCATCTGTGGGTGGTTGGGAGCTGCTTGTACACTATAGGGGCCATGGTCTTGGAGGGGGGTCTGGGCTGTTTATACACCTCTGTGGCCTGTGTTTGGGGGGGGGGGGGTGGGCCTGTGCCTGGGGGAGTTGGGAGGTGCTTGTTCACTCTAGGAGCCTCCATTTGGGGGTCTTTGGGGCCTCCCTTTGAGGGGGAGGGAGTTGGGAGTTGGTTGTACACCTCCGCATCCCATGTCTTGGGGGGGGGGGGGGGGAGTGGGACCGGTCTCTGAAGGGGCGGGTTGTGAGCTGCTTGTACACCTGTGTCGGGGGGAGGGTAGGGGGGGTGGCGGGGGGCGGGCCCGGGTCTTGGGCCAGTGTCTGGGTGGAGTCCAGTTCTTGGGAGGGGGTGGTGGGGTAGGAGCTGCTTGTGGGCAGTTGGGATCTGCATCTGGGTGTGGTTGGTGCCTGCTTCTGTTGGCAGTTTGGGGCCTGCTTGTAGACTTGTGCAGCCTGGGTTCGGGGGCTTTTCTGTAACGTTTGGGGTCTGCATTTTTGCTTTGGGATGCATCTTGAGCTTTTGAGGCCTAGCAGTAGCATTTGGGGCCTGCATCTGGGGCTTTTCTGTAGCATTTTGGTTGCGTATTTGTGATTTGGGCCCTGTATCCAGGGTTTTGCCTTTTTTGTAGTTTCCATCTTTGTGTGTGTGTGTTTCGTTGTTGGTTGTCTGGGGTTAGGGGCAGGTTGGGGTTTGGATTAAGGTCAGTGTCATTAGCGTTAGGGGGTTGATAATAAGGGTTAGGGTTGTGGTTAGAGTTGCTATGTTTAAGGGGAATAAGGATTTCAGGGTAAGGGGATCAAGGTTGTGGGAATAAAAATGTTGTTTTTGCGCAGTTACATCCTGTAGAGGGAAGGAAGGTGGTATTGAGATATGCTTGCAGTGATAAGACAGCTTAACAGTGTGAAATGAGTTCATCTGATTCGTGTCAATATGGAACAATGCTAGGGCCGCATGATATGATGAAAAGTCTAAGAAAACCAGAGTGGTTAATATATATAGTTCTTGAATCTTGCAAAGGAATGGTCCAGCAATTCCGGTCAATAGAGGATAAGAGAACAAAGGGGTTTCAGAATAACTGCTAACTATTACAACTGTTGCATGGGACACTATGCAAGTGTCTGCCATCCAGCCAAGATGGACAAAGGAGATGGACAAGAGAAAAGCCTGGGAGGAAGACTACGAGCCTTCAGTACGAGCGGCCCCCAGAGGGACCACCGGAGACTGATAACGCCTGCACCAGTGGGAGGGTTTGGATTCTGGGAACTAATTAGAATAACCCTGCCTTTTGTAGAAGTAGTAATGAATATGTATTAGCCTAGCAGCATAAAAACCAGCCGCCTAATGTAACTTGTGTGCGTCTTGGTGGAGCAGAGACTCCTGGCGCACCCAGCGCTGCTTGCTTACCTCTATTCAATTAATAAATTGTAAATTTCAATTGCAATCCTATTTGGGACCCAGTCATTTATTACAAGTGGGCTCTCGTCCGGGAGGGCTTTGGTTCCTGATTTCTGGTTTGATCTAGGAGAGGCACCCCCACCATTTGGTGGCTGCTGTTTGAGTCAGGTCGGAACTAATGGCATCTTAAACCTGAATAAAGGTAAGCAAAGTTTCTGATTCTTTTTTTCAGCTCCCTTGCCAGCTGCAGCACTATATTTTGCCCATAATTGTGTGTGTGAAGATCCGAACGAAGATGACGGAGTCGTAAGCATTTAAAGCGTATACCGTTCGGTTGGGTGGGGTTCGGTTGCCTGTGTGTGTAAGAGTGTGACTGAGATGGAACTTAGTTCCGAAGCGATTGTGGAGGTCTTCTAACCGCGGTTCCAATCTCCCGCGAGGGACTTGGCCGGTGAAGGACCGAAGGGATTCCTATAGGATTTGTGGGTGTGTGATAGGTCCTCGACCCCCTGCAAGACACTCTTACTAAGGTAACCAAGGGCTGTGGGAATTGCCATAGTAAAATTCCTAGATGGGTCAGACAAAATTGAAGACCAGAGACCAGAAGAAAGGGAGCAAATTACCAGTCATACCACCAGAAAGTCCATTAGGAATAACGATTAGAAATTGGAATGATAGGGACCCCAGAAAAGGAAAAAGTAAATTAAAAATGGTCCAGTATTGTGTGACAGAATGGCCAAAGGAGCCTTTAAGACTACATGTCTTTTGGCCTGTTTTTGGAACCTTCGAAGACTGGATTTGCCAGGCCTTAAATATCCATGTTAATTCAAAGGAACCTTTTAGCCAGGAAGAAAGTGATTATGCAGGATTATGGATCAGGAGGACTTCACGTCCTTTTCCAGCCTCAATATTTACACTAAAAGCAGGTAAGAAATATGAAGAACAAGAAGAACATGAAAAAGAAAAAGAAGATAAACGTGAGCCGTTGGATAAGCTACCACCTCCATATCCTAACAATCCACCCCCGGCGGCTGTGGTATCGCCACCAGTACCACCGTTGCCCCAGCTTCCACCACCAACAGCACCAGAATTAGACCGACCTCCGGCCGCATGCAGGAGAAGCAGGACGGAAGTATCTGAGAGGGCTTCTCTATATCCCTTAAGGGAGGTAACTGGTGTATAACTGGTGCGCGTCTTGGTGGAGCAGAGACTCCCGGCGTACCCAGCACTGTTTGCTTACCTCTATTCATTCAGTGAATTGTAAACTTTGATTGTAATCCTATTTGGGACTTTTATTTATTATAACAGACAACCTTGTAAAACGCAGACAACCAGAATCCTTACAGCAATTAGGTGGAAATCACGGCATAAGAAACATTACCACCTCAAAGAGTAAAAACCTCAAAAGAAATGTGACTTGTAACAGGCCAGCAGCTGTGTATTTTCTGTGAAGCACCAGCTAGATTATGAACCTTGAATAGCACAGTTAAAGGGGAAACAGGGGAGGGTCGGGAGGGTCCCGGTCCTCGGCAGAAAAAAAAAGTGTATAAACTGTGTATGGAACTGGTAGGCACCCTCCTGCTTGTGGGACACCCGCCATTGTAATCTCGAATAATAATGCTACTGTACTGAGATCCTCGACTCAGCCTATGCTATTTGCTACAGATTGATTCAGGGTTTTAAGGTTTCAGGGATTGGGCACTAGGGTTGGGTTTCAGGGTAAGGGGTTTCAGGGTTTATGTTTAGGATTTTAAGGTTTTTAGGGTTGGAGTTTTAACGGTTAGGGTTTTAAGGGTTTGGGGGTTAGGGTTTTAAGGGTTTCAGGGTTAGCGTGTTAGGGTATTAGAGTTTTTTGGGTTGTAGTGTTGATATGTTTTTTAGGGTTAGAGTCTTAAGGTTTTATTTTTGGTCAGTTATTTACGGTTAGGGTTTTAAGATCTTTTTTTTGTTTTGTTTTGTTTTGTTTTTTCAGGTTAGGTTCTCCAGGTCCAGGGTTTTGAGTATCCTAATTTTGGGGGTTTGGATTTTGAGCATCTTAATTTTTGGGGTTAGGCTTTTGTGTGCCCTAATTTTTTGGGATAGGCTTTCAAGCATCCTAAGTAATTGGGTTAGGGTTTTGAGCATCTTAATGTTTCCAGGATAGGGTTTGGAGCATCCTAAGATTTTGGGAAAGGGTTTTGAGCATCTCAATGTTTCCAGGATAGGGTTTTGAGCGTCCTAAGTTTTTGGAATAGGGTTTGGAGAGTCCTAAGTTTTCTGGATAGAGTTTGGAGCGTCCTAATGTTTTCGGGATAGGGTTTTGAGCGTCCAAAGTGTTATAAGTTGCCCCCTTAATTAATTTTCATAGAGCATTGTATTAATCATAGAAAGGAATTTATTGAGTGAGCAAACATCAAGCAAAACAGCACTGGGCGGCCGGGGAGTCTCAGCTCCGCCAACGGCACGCACCTCACCCCCGCCAGAGTCCCTTTTTATTTATATTTTGCTAATTCCGGGATTACGCAGCACATCCTGGTATATTCTGCGACTGCGCGCACTGTTGCTAGGGGGTCGTCTCTGTCCCTCTGGTGGTCGTGAAGATGAAGGCCGTAGTCTTCCTCGGCGTTGTGGTTCAACTTCTTTTATTATTTGGTCATGTTGGCCCAGCGTTAGACAGGAAGGCATGTATGTCGATACACTACTTTAGCAACTTATCAGGAGATGGTTACATGAGCTTTGCAACAGTGTCTTTGAACAAAAGAGGCAACTGAGATGCAGAAGGAGAATGGGTTGGGGGGTCTATTTTTTGTTACGTTAAGCAAAAGAATTTTCATAATGTCTAGGCAAGCATTATGAAGCTCCTTACTTCAGCAGGGAGCTTTCGCAACTCCCGCTCCTCAAACAGAA
>NW_028137209.1:0-20000 GCF_965140915.1 Aythya marila | reverse complement strand
CGATTGCTCGTCCTATATCTGGGAGGAGAAGGAGTGGCAACGCATAGCCTGTGAGCAATCAAAAGGGACTTCAAGGATTTGTCAATTTGTCAAAACTCAACGAAACGCAACGGAAACCACAAAACACGTCAAGAACACCCCAAAAGCGAACCGAATCAGAAGAAAAAATGTGATTTAACAACACAAAAAACCCTTAAACCTACCTGATGTTCTCCTAAATGTACAATCCACTCCCAATCACCAGAAAACCCAATGGAAACCCAAAAAAAACAAACGGAGACCTCAAAACACATCAAAAACACCCCAAAAAAGAATGGGATAACGCCCCAAAACGAAAGAAAACCCCCAAAAAATAGATCCACCCCAAAAACAGCCTAAACCTACCTGAAGTTCTCCAAAACCAACAATTTACACTTTTCCACCACCATGACAACAGAAAACCCAACGAAACCCAACAGAGACCCCAAAACATGTCAAAAACACCCCAAAAAAGAACGGGATCACCCCCAAAACTGGAAGAAAATTCCCCCCCCAAAAATTTACAATTTTCACCATGATGACCAACATAAACCAAACGAAAACCCAAAAGGAGACACCAAAACACGTCAAAAACACCCCAAAAAAGAAAGGGATCACCCATAAACTGGAAGAAAATCCCCAAAAAGCACAGATCCAATCCCAAAACCAGCCTAAACCTACCTGATGTTCTCCAAAACCCACAAATTTACCCTTTTCCACCATGATGACCATGGAAAACCCAACGAAAGCCAACGGAGACCCCAAAAGAAGTCAAAAACACCCAAAACAAAAACGGGATAAACCCTAAAAACGAAAGAAAACCCCAAAAGCCATAGATCCACACCAAAAGTCCCCCTAAACCTACCTGATGTTCTCCAAAACCCACAATTTACAATTTTTCACCAGGATGACCAACATGAACCAAACGAAAACCCAAAACGAGACACCAAAACACGTCAAAAACACCCCAAAAATAAAGGGATCACCCATAAACTGGAAGAAAATCCCCAAAAAGTACGGATCCAATCCTAAAACCACCCTAAACCTACCTGATGTTCTCCAAAACCCACAATTTACCATTTTCCACCACGATGACCAACGAGTACACAACAAAACCCAACGGAGACCCCCAAACACCTCAAAAATTTCCCAGAAAAGAACGGGACCACCCCAAGAAACAGAAGAAAACACCAACAAACATGACTCTGCCCCAAAAGTCCCCCTAAACCTACCTGATGTTCTCCAAAACCCACAATTTACCCTTTTTCACCATGATGACCAACAAGAACCCAACTAAAACCCAACGGAGACCCCAAAACACGTCATAAACACCCCAAAAAAGAACGGGATCACCCCCAAAAACGAAAGAAAATCCCCCAAAACCATAGATCCAATCCCAAAACCAACCTAAACCTACCTGATGTTCTCCAAAACCAACAATTTACCCTTTTCCACCATGATGACCACGGAAAACGCAACGAAACCCAATGGAGACCCCAAAACACGTCAAAAACACCCCCAAAATGAATTGGATCACCCCTCCCCCCAAAAAAAAAAAAAAAAAACAGAAGAAAACCCCATATATCATGAATCCACCCCAAAAGTCCCCCTAAACCTACCTGATGTTCTCCAAAACCCACAATTTACACTTTTCCACCATGATGACAACGGAAAACCCAACGAAACCCAACGAAGAACCCAAAACAAGTCAGAAACACCCCAAAAAAAAACGGGATCACCCCAAAACTGGAACAAAATCCCCCAAAACCATAGATCCACCCCAAAAACACCCTAAATCTACCTGATGTTCTCCAAAACCCACAATTTACACTTTTCCACCATGATGACCACGGAAAACCCAACGAAACCCAACGGAGACCACAAAACACGTCAAAAACACCACAGAAAAACAACTGGATCACTAGAAAAAATAGAAGAAAACCCTAAAAACCATGAATCTGCCCCAAAAGTCCTCATAAACCTACCTGATGTTCTCCAAAACCCACAATTTACACTTTTCCACCATGATGACCACGGAAAACCCAACGAAACCCAACGGAAACCCCAAAACACGTCAAAAACACCCCAAAAAAGAACTGGATCAGAAGAAAAAACACCAAAAACTATGAATTTCCCCGCAAAACCACCCTAAACTCACCTGATCTTCTTCAAAACCCACAATCCACTCCCATTTCCCTTAAGGACCAACGAGAATCCAACTAAAACCCAACGGAGACCCCAAAACAAGTCAAAAACACCCCAAACAAGAACAGGATAACCCCTAAAAAAGAAAGAAAACCCCCCAAAAAACATAGATCCACCCCAAAAACACACTAAACCTACCTGATGTTCTCCAAATCCCAAAGTCCACTCCCAACAAACTTAAAACACATTAGGAAATCAACAAAATGCAACGGAAACCCCAAAACACGTCAAAAACACCACAGAAAAAAGCGGGATCACCCCCAAAACCGAAAGAAAACCCTAAAAGCCGTTGATCCACCCCAAAAGTCCCCCTAAACCTACCTGATGTTCTCCAATACCCACAATTTACACGTTTTCACCATGATGAACAACAAGAACCCAACAAAAACCAACGGAAACCCCAAAACACGTCAAAAACACCCCAAAAAATAACTGAATCAGAAGAAAAAACACCAAAAACTATGAATTTCCCCGCAAAACCACCCTAA
Source organism: Aythya marila (assembly GCF_965140915.1). NCBI lineage: Eukaryota > Metazoa > Chordata > Aves > Anseriformes > Anatidae > Aythya > Aythya marila. Next base: position 17,289 of record NW_028137209.1, on the reverse strand, counting down.
ACTCACCTGATCTTCTTCAAAACCCACAATCCACTCCCATTTCCCTTAAGGACCAACGAGAATCCAACTAAAACCCAACGGAGACCCCAAAACAAGTCAAAAACACCCCAAACAAGAACGGAATCACCCCCAAAACTGGAAGAAAATCCCCAAAAAACATAGATCCACCCCAAAACGACACTAAACCTACCTGATGTTCTCCAAAACACGCAAGTTAAACTTTTCCAACATGATGAAAAACAAGAACCCAACAAAACCCAACAGAGACCCCAAAACATGTCAAAAACACCCCAAAAAAGAACGGGATCACCCCCAAAACTGGAAGAAAATTCCCCCCCAAAAAATTTACAATTTTCACCATGACGACCAACATGAACCAAACGAAAACCCAAAATGAGACACCAAAACACGTCAAAAACACCCCAAAAAAGAAAGGGATCACCCATAAACTGGAAGAAAATCCCCAAAAAGCACAGATCCAATCCCAAAACCAGCCTAAACCTACCTGATGTTCTCCAAAACCCACAAATTTACCCTTTTCCACCATGATGACCATGGAAAACCCAACGAAACCCAATGGAGACAAAAAACATGTCAAAAAAAAAAAAAAAAAAAAAAAAAGAACAGGATCTCCCCAAAAAACAGAAGAAAAACCCAAATGCCATAGATCCACCCCAAAAGTCCCCCTAAGCCTACCTGATGTTCTCCAAAACCCACAATTTACCCTTTTTCACAATGATGACCAACAAGAACCCAACAAAACCCAACGGACAACCCCAAAACACGTCATAAACACCCCAAAAAAGAACAAGATCACCCCAAAAAAACAGAAGAAAACCCCAAATACCATGAATCCACCCCAAAAGTCCCCCTAAACCTACCTGAAGTTCTCCAAAACCCACAATTTACCCTTTTCCACCAAGATGCCAACAGAAAACCCAACAAAACCCAACAGAGACATCAAAACATGTCAAAAACACCCCAAAAAAGAACGGGATAACCCCCAAAACTGGAAGAAAATCCCCAAAAAGCATGGATCCAATCCCAAAACCACCCTAAACCTACCTGATCTTCTCCAAATCCCAAAGTCCACTCCCAACCACCATAAAACCCATTAGGAACTCAACAAAACGCAACAGAAACCCCAAAACACCTCAAAAACACCCCAAAAGCAAACCGGATCAGAAGAAAATACGTGATTTAACCCCAAGAAAACCCTTAAACCTACCTGATCTTCTCCAAATCCCAAAATCCACTCCCACCCACCATAAAACCCATTAGGAACTCAACGAAACCCAACGGAAACCCCAAAACACGTCAAAAACACCCCAAAAAAGAACTGAATCAGAAGAAAAAACACCAAAAACTATGAATTTCCCCGCAAAACCACCCTAAACTCACCTGATCTTCTTCAAAACCCACAATCCACTCCCATTTCCCTTAAGGACCAACGAGAATCCAACTAAAACCCAACGGAGACCCCAAAACAAGTCAAAAACACCCCAAACAAGAACAGGATAACCCCTAAAAAAGAAAGAAAACCCCCAAAAAAACATAGATCCACCCCAAAAACACACTAAACCTACCTGATGTTCTCCAAATCCCAAAGTCCACTCCCAACAAACTTAAAACACATTAGGAAATCAACAAAACGCAACGGAAACCCCAAAACACGTCAAAAACACCACAGAAAAAAGCGGGATCACCCCCAAAACCGAAAGAAAACCCTAAAAGCCGTTGATCCACCCCAAAAGTCCCCCTAAACCTACCTGATGTTCTCCAATACCCACAATTTACACGTTTTCACCATGATGAACAACAAGAACCCAACAAAAACCAACGGAAACCCCAAAACACGTCAAAAACACCCCAAAAAATAACTGAATCAGAAGAAAAAACACCAAAAACTATGAATTTCCCCGCAAAACCACCCTAAACTCACCTGATCTTCTGCAAAACCCACAATCCACTCCCATTTCCCTTAAGGACCAACGAGAATCCAACTAAAACCCAACGGAGACCCCAAAACAAGTCAAAAACACCCCAAACAAGAACGGAATCACCCCCAAAACTGGAAGAAAATCCCCAAAAAACATAGATCCACCCCAAAACGACACTAAACCTACCTGATGTTCTCCAAAACACGCAAGTTAAACTTTTCCAACATGATGAAAAACAAGAACCCAACAAAACCCAACAGAGACCCCAAAACATGTCAAAAACACCCCAAAAAAGAACGGGATCACCCCCAAAACTGGAAGAAAATTCCCCCCCAAAAAATTTACAATTTTCACCATGACGACCAACATGAACCAAACGAAAACCCAAAATGAGACACCAAAACACGTCAAAAACACCCCAAAAAAGAAAGGGATCACCCATAAACTGGAAGAAAATCCCCAAAAAGCACAGATCCAATCCCAAAACCAGCCTAAACCTACCTGATGTTCTCCAAAACCCACAAATTTACCCTTTTCCACCATGATGACCATGGAAAACCCAACGAAACCCAATGGAGACAAAAAACATGTCAAAAAAAAAAAAAAAAAAAAAAAAAAGAACAGGATCTCCCCAAAAAACAGAAGAAAAACCCAAATGCCATAGATCCACCCCAAAAGTCCCCCTAAGCCTACCTGATGTTCTCCAAAACCCACAATTTACCCTTTTTCACAATGATGACCAACAAGAACCCAACAAAACCCAACGGACAACCCCAAAACACGTCATAAACACCCCAAAAAAGAACAAGATCACCCCAAAAAAACAGAAGAAAACCCCAAATACCATGAATCCACCCCAAAAGTCCCCCTAAACCTACCTGAAGTTCTCCAAAACCCACAATTTACCCTTTTCCACCAAGATGCCAACAGAAAACCCAACAAAACCCAACAGAGACATCAAAACATGTCAAAAACACCCCAAAAAAGAACGGGATAACCCCCAAAACTGGAAGAAAATCCCCAAAAAGCATGGATCCAATCCCAAAACCACCCTAAACCTACCTGATCTTCTCCAAATCCCAAAGTCCACTCCCAACCACCATAAAACCCATTAGGAACTCAACAAAACGCAACAGAAACCCCAAAACACCTCAAAAACACCCCAAAAGCAAACCGGATCAGAAGAAAATACGTGATTTAACCCCAAGAAAACCCTTAAACCTACCTGATCTTCTCCAAATCCCAAAATCCACTCCCACCCACCATAAAACCCATTAGGAACTCAACGAAACCCAACGGAAACCCCAAAACACGTCAAAAACACCCCAAAAAAGAACTGAATCAGAAGAAAAAACACCAAAAACTATGAATTTCCCCGCAAAACCACCCTAAACTCACCTGATCTTCTTCAAAACCCACAATCCACTCCCATTTCCCTTAAGGACCAACGAGAATCCAACTAAAACCCAACGGAGACCCCAAAACAAGTCAAAAACACCCCAAACAAGAACAGGATAACCCCTAAAAAAGAAAGAAAACCCCCAAAAAAACATAGATCCACCCCAAAACCACCCTAAACCTACCTGATGTTCTCCAAATCCCAAAGTCCACTCCCAACAAACTTAAAACACATTAGGAAATCAACAAAACGCAACGGAAACCCCAAAACACGTCAAAAACACCACAAAAAAAAGCGGGATGACCCCCAAAACCGAAAGAAAACCCTAAAAGCCGTTGATCCACCCCAAATGTCCCCCTAAACCTACCTGATGTTCTCCAAAACCCACAATTTACACTTTTCCACCATGATGACCACGGAAAACCCAACGAAACCCAACGGAGAACCCAAAACACGTCAAAAACACCCCAAAAAAGAACGGGATATCCCCAAAAACAGAAGAAAACGCTAAAAAAAAAAACAGAAGAATTCCCCCAAAACCATAGATACACCACCCAAAAAAACTTAAAAACACCTGATATTCTCCAAAACCCACAATTTACACTTTTCCAACATGATGACCAACAAGAACCCAACAAAACCTAACGGAGACCCAAAAACACATCAAAAACACCCCAAAAAAGAACTGGATCAGAAGAAAAAACACCAAAAACTATGAATTTCCCCGCAAAACCACCCTAAACTCACCTGATCTTCTTCAAAACCCACAATCCACTCCCATTTCCCTTAAGGACCAACGAGAATCCAACTAAAACCCAACGGAGACCCCAAAACAAGTCAAAAACACCCCAAACAAGAACAGGATAACCCCTAAAAAAGAAAGAAAACCCCCAAAAAAACATAGATCCACCCCAAAACCACCCTAAACCTACCTGATGTTCTCCAAAACCCACAATTTACACTTTTCCAACATGATGACCAACAAGAACCCAACAAAACCTAACGGAGAACCCAAAACACGTCAAAAACACGCCAAAAAACAACTGGATCACTAGAAAAAAAAACAGAAGAAACCCCTAAAAACCTTGAATCTGCCCCAAAAGTCCTCATAAACCTAGCTGATGTTCTCCAAAACCCACAATTTACACTTTTCCACCATGATGACCACGGAAAACCCAAGGAAACCCAACGGTTTTAAGAAAATTAAGCAAAAGAATTTTCATAGTGTCTAGGCAAGCATTATGCAGCTCCTTACTTCAGCAGGGAGCTTTCGCAACTCCCGCTCCTCAAACAGAACTCCTTGTTTTTATAATACAAAAGACAATGAGCAAACATTTATGGTGTATTATCCTAAGTTTTTGGGTTAGGGTTTTTTGCGTCTTAATGTTTTGGGGTTAGGGTTTGGAGCGCCCTAAGCTTTCGGGCTAGGGCTTTGAGCATTCCTAACGTTTTGGGTTGGGTTTGGGTTTTGAGCATCCTAAGATTTTGGGTTGGGGGTTTTAGGCATAGGTCTTCAGGGGTTTAGTGTGGTAAATAGTTTGGGTTAGGTCTGTAGGGGTTTCGAGGTTTTTTGGATGTTAGGGCTTGAGGCTTTTTTTGTAAGGGCGGTGAGGGTTCCAGTGAGTGCTGGTAAATGCAGTTCTGGAGCACTCGGCCTGTGATTGGCCATGCTGGCTGTGCGGGGAATGCTGGTAGGTGTAGTTTTCCGGCACTGGGAGACCATGTTGTGTGCCCAGAGCATGCCGGGAGATGTAGTTCTCGGGACTCCGGACTTCCGGGAGGCCATGTTGCGTACCCAGAGTATGCCGGGAAATGTAGTTTTCGGATTCGGGACTTCCGGGAGGGCATGTTGAATGCCCAGAGCATACCGGGAGATGTAGTTCTCGGGAACTAGGGTTAGGGGCTAGGGCTGGGGCTAGAGTTAGGGTTTCGGGTGAGGGTTGGGGTTGGGGGTTATTGTTAGGGTTAGTGGTTTAGGGTTAGGCTTAGAAGGTTATGGTTAGGGATAGGTTAGGGGTAGGTTTAGAGGGTTAGGGTAAGGGTTAGGGGTTAGGGGTTGGGACTGTGGTTAGGCTTAGGGTAAGGGTTAGGGTGAGGGTATTAGGGTTAGGGTTTGGGTTCAGATTAGGGTAAGGGTTAGGGCAAAGGTAAGTGTTAGGGTAAGGCTTAGGGTGAGGATAAGGTTTAGGGAAAGGGTTAGGTTTAGGGTAAGGGTTGGGGTAAGGGTTAGGGTAAGGGTAAGGATTAGGGTTAGGTTTAGGGTAAGAATAAGGGTAAGCTAATGGTTAGGATAAGGGTAAGGGTTAGGGTAAAGGTTTTCATTTGTTAAAGCTGAAACGCAGTATGCAATCTGGGACGTCACAGCCAGAGCTGCCTATGGCAAGGTGAGAGAGGAAAAGATGGAGCAGATGTTCTACTCCTAGTTTTTTCTTTATACATAAATAAAAGTTTGAGCTAATTCCAGTTGGAAGAGTTCCAATTACTTGCTTGGTCATAATGTCTTTTAATATTGAAAGCTGCAGCAAAAGCATGGGGATTTTTGCTTCTAGAAACACCCTAGTTCTCTTGTCTGCACTATGCATGCTTTTGAGCTAAAACTGATTAAAAAATAAAAAGAAAAATCACACACACACAAAAAAAAAAAAAAAAAAAAAAAAAAAAACACCACAGCTGCTGCTGCTCTATTCCCACTTCCTTGTGCTTTGCCCCTGCCCTTTCCCAGGTGATTGGATTTGGGTGCTAGTCGGGGCCAAATGGTATGTGAGTCCCAGGCACCCCCTCAGAGAGCTCATTCTGCTTGGGCTGCTCTTTGGGGTGTTTGTTTTTCCTTCGGTCAGTTGCAGGCTTCTTCAGGTGGATGAGAGTTTATGGACTGATGCGTTTCCAAGTAGCGAGGGGTACGCACATCTTTTTGAGGTAACAGTTGGTAGGATCTGTTAGAATAAACTAATGTAGTACTTGGTGCCTTTATTGCATGCAGTTCTTTATCAGGTGAGTAACTGTTGCGAGTAACTGAAGTCAATGTTACTTGGTGTGTTTGCTATGCAGTGCCTGTGCGGACTATTGCATGAGACACAGCTTTCTGACATCTGGCCCAGCAACTACTAAATAAGGGGAGGGGAGAAGCTGAAGAACGACCAAAGGACAAAGCCTGGGAGGAAGACTACGAGCCTTCAGTACGAGCGGCCCCCAGAGGGACCACCGGAGACTGATAACGCCTGCACCAGTGGGAGGGTTTGGATTCTGGGAACTAATTAGAATAACCCTGCCTTTTGTAGAAGTAGTAATGAATATGTATTAGCCTAGCAGCATAAAAACCAGCCGCCTGATGTAACTTGTGTGCGTCTTGGTGGAGCAGAGACTCCTGGCGCACCCAGCGCTGCTTGCTTACCTCTATTCCTTTAATAAATCATAAACATTAATTGTAAGGCTATTTGGGACTCGGTCATTTATTACAAGTGGGACCTCCCGATGGGTGGAAGCTGTCGGGATAGCTCGGGATGCTGAGGCGTGGTGCTGCAAGGAGGTTGGTGGTCGGTGGCGCCCTGGGGCAGGCCGAATTGGGAGGGGGCGAGGCGGCGGGTAGTCGGTGGCTTCTGTGGAAAAGGCGCTTGTATGGGGGGGCTGCGCATTCAGAGGAACCTTGACAGGCTGCAGATAGGGGCAGGCAGGAACCTTTTGAAGTTCAGGAGAGGGAAATGCCAAGCCCTACCCCTAGGGAGAAACACCTCTGTTTACCAGCACTGGCTAGCTCGATACTGAATAAGCATTTCTGCATGGAAGGGGTGCTTTGCTATTAGAACAGGCTGCCCGGGGAAGTGGTAAGAGACCCGATCCTTAAAAGTATTGAAGAGACATGTGGACATAGCCCGGGAGTCCGGCCTCCGGCAGGGCGGGAGCTGGCTCTTCCGAGCCCCTGTGCTCCGGTCTTGTGCGACGCGTTTGCAAGCAGCACCGGGTGCCGGGTCCGACATCGGACGGTTCGGGGACGGCGATTCCGGGGCCGTCGGCTAGCGGGGGCCGGCTATGTCGTGTCCCGGGGATCCGACTTCAGGGGGCGTGGGGGCCGGCCGTGCAGTGAAGCGGGGGGCTGGCGTCCGCCGGCTTCCCAGAGAGCGGGCTTTCGGTCCCGTGCGGTTCGGTGGCCGGCCGTCCCGAAACCCTGGGCACCGGTCCATTGCTAGACTCAGCGGGCTCCGGGGCCGAACTCGGCTTCTCGGGGCCGGCGGTCGCGGTGTCCAGGTGTCCCGTCTCGGGCGGCGCGGGGCCGGCTGTCCCTAGCAGCTGGGTTCCCAAGAGCTTCTGGGCTCCCAAGCGTCGCCCAAGACCGGATCCCAGAGAATCGGGACGGCCGGCCACACCGCTGCGACTAGCACAAGCGTCTCCCGACAACGGAGCCCAGGAGCTTGCGAGGGTCAGATTCCGCGCCCCGGGATAGAGAAACGGGGAGCGCGGGTCGGCCGGCCGCAGCTTCGCACGGGACCGAACCCCCTGTCTCCGGGACGGCCAGACCCCGAGCCGGCAGACAGCAGCCTCCCGCTTCACGGCACGGTCGACCCCCAACCCGCCCGAGTTCTGATCGCCGGGACACGGGACAGCCGGCCGCGCCGCCCGAGGCCGGACACCTGGAGCCCGGGACCGCCGTCCCTGACAAAGCCAAAGTCGGACCCGGACCCCGCTGCGGCTAGCACACGCGTCGCCCAGGACCGCAGCCTAGGACCTCGGGACGGTCGCATCCCGCGCCTCCGGCAGGAGCTACCCGGGAGGGCAGGACGGCCTGCCGCAGCTCCGCAAGAGACCGAACCTGCTGGATTCCGGGACGGCCAGAGCCCGAGCCGGTGGGCTGCAGCCTCCCGCTTCACGGCTCGGCAGGCACCTACGTCGCCCGACCCACGGGACAGCCGGCACCCGCGCCGCCGGAGGCCGGACACACGGGCCTCGGGATCGCCGTCCCCGAACCGCACGAAGTCACACACGGTCTCCGGTGCGTCCAGCACACGCATCGCAAAGACCGGAGCCCAGATTATAGGATCAGCCAGCCCCGCGCCGCCCGAGGTCGGACCGGGAACCCGGTGCGCTTGGCACATGCGTCGCCAAAGACCGGAGCCCTGGGAAGCGTGATGGCCGGACCCCACGCAGCCCGAGTTCGGACCCACGGGACATGGGACAGCCGGCACCCGTGCCGACGGAGGCCGGTCACGCGGGCCCCGGGACCACCGTCCCCGAGCCTCCCGAGGTCGGACCCGGACCCCGTGTGTTGGGGCTGTCTGAGCTGGAGTCACCTTTTCCCTGCAGCAGCCCGCACAGTGCTGTACTCTGCACTCGTAGCTGGAACAGCACTGATATCACTCCAGTGTTGTGTCTATTGCTGCATAGTGCTGGCACAGCATCAGGACTCCTTCCAAGCCCCCAAGAGCCAGCAAGCTAGGGGTGGGCAAGTTATGGGGAGGGGACGTTGTCGGGCCAGCTGACCTAAACCAACCAAAGGGATATTCTGTAACACCCGATGTCACACTCAGCAATAAAAGGGGGGGCTCTCGTGGTTGAGGGGGCTGTTCCTCCTGAACATCCACTACGCGTTTGAGGCCCTGCTTCCCAGGACGTGGCCGAACACCGCTCGCTGATGGGAAGTAGAGAATAATTTTTTTCTCTCTCGGTGCTTCCATGCAGACTTATTGTTTCTTTTGTTTCTTTTTCTCCCCATTCCCTTTCCCTTTAATTATTCCCTTTCTTATTTCAAACCTCGAGTTCTCTGTGTTGTATTTTCTCCCCCTTCCTCTTTGAGGAGAGGGGGAGTGAGAGAGCGGTTGTGGTGGAGCTCGGCTGCCCACCTGAGTAAAACCACCACAGTCCTTTTTGGCGCCCAACGAGGGTTGGGCTCCAAAAGGGTTGTGGCGCTCGAGGGTTGAGATAACAATAGTATTGATTGAAGTATTTACAACTAACATATTGGTTGTCATAATGCTCGGTTTTCTGGTAATACTTTTCTGTGTGGATATGTTGTATGTAGCCCACTCTCTGTTTTCTTTTTTCCTTTACATCCGGTCGGAGAAAACGTTGAAGTCTGTGCTTGTTTTTTTATCATGTTGTGCTGTAACATACTGGCCTTCAGTTTGGTTTGGTATTCAAGCCCGGCATTGTTATCCTCCTGGTCTCCTGGAGATTATCTTATTGAAAATATTAAGAATTACAGTGCTTTCTTTTTTGCCCCCAGCAGTCAATCAGTGAATAATATCGGGTGTGGTGCCTTCTACTTTTCTCCCTGTGGGCTAATTACAGCAGCCTTTCAGTATCTTGGATACCCCTGGTGAGATATTATCCTCATATACTAGGTGTAGTGTTTGTCTTCTTCCCCAAGGCAAAGTAGTTTATTAAGAATATTATCCAAGGACCTGTCCCCAGACAAAGTTGTGGGTGGCAAGGTGTGTGGGGGGATTTGGGCAGGTACCTATCACGGTTTTTTCCTCCAATGGTTCTAAATTTCACCCCTGAACAAGTACAAAATCCAAGAAAGGTGGTAGAATGTTTGAAAGATGTATGCCCTGACCCTGGCAATACTAGAGAACTCCACTAGCTGGCTGCACTCTGCTGGGGTCTGGCTTACGCCTATCAGATGTCAATTAACATTGCCCAGCACCCTCAAGGGGATAGGGAGGTTCTTGAATTTGATGATGAGACAGCACACACTGTGACCACCCCAGAGGACCGACCATCTTTGGTATCAGTCGCCCCCGTAGTAAAGACAACAGTGGAAACGGAGATCAGGTCGTTTAGTAAGGGAAGGAGCGCCTCCTATGGATGAGGGAGAAGAGGAAAAGGCAAGCGGCTCTAAAGCAGCGTTATCACGGCAACATCGCGAAGAAGAGACTGAAATCATAGATGAATCAGAAACTACTCGGTCTCTATCCTTGAGTGAGCTGCGAAAAATACGAAAAGCCTTCAGTCGCCGTCCAGGTGAGCACATCCTCACTTGGCTGCTTCGACGCTGGGATAGCGGGGCCAATACCCAACAGCTAGAAGGCAACGAAGCCAAGCAGCTGGGATCCCACAAGCCTCTGGGAAGATTGAGAGGTACAATGGACTGTTAAAAACTGTGCTGCGAGCGTTGGGTGCTGCAACATGGAAACATTAGGATATAAACCTACCAGAGGCCACTTGGTTAGTTAACAACAGGGGGGCTGAAAGCCGTGCTTTGGTTGCTTTAGGTCAGCTGGCCCGACAACGTCCCCTCCCCATAACTTGCCCACCCCTAGCCTGCTGGCTCTTGGGGGCTTGGAAGGAGTCCTGATGCTGTGCCAGCACTATGCAGCAATAGACACAACACTGGAGTGATATCAGTGCTGTTCCAGCTACGAGTGCAGAGTACAGCACTGTGCGGGCTGCTGCAGGGAAAAGGTGACTCCAGCTCAGACAGCCCCAACACACGGGGTCCGGGTCCGACCTCGGGAGGCTCGGGGACGGTGGTCCCGGGGCCCGCGTGACCGGCCTCCGTCGGCACGGGTGCCGGCTGTCCCATGTCCCGTGGGTCCGAACTCGGGCTGCGTGGGGTCCGGCCATCACGCTTCCCAGGGCTCCGGTCTTTGGCGACGCATGTGCCAAGCGCACCGGGTTCCCGGTCCGACCTCGGGCGGCGCGGGGCTGGCTGATCCTATAATCTGGGCTCCGGTCTTTGCGATGCGTGTGCTGGACGCACCGGAGACCGTGTGTGACTTCGTGCGGTTCGGGGACGGCGATCCCGAGGCCCGTGTGTCCGGCCTCCGGCGGCGCGGGTGCCGGCTGTCCCGTGGGTCGGGCGACGTAGGTGCCTGCCGAGCCGTGAAGCGGGAGGCTGCTGCCCACCGGCTCGGGCTCTGGCCGTCCCGGAATCCAGCAGGTTCGGTCTCTTGCGGAGCTGAGGCAGGCCGTCCTGCCCTCCCCGGAAGCTCCTGCCGGAGGCGCGGGATGCGACCGTCCCGAGGTCCTAGGCTGCGGTCCTGGGCGACGCGTGTGCTAGCCGCAGCGGGGTCCGGGTCCGACTTTGGCTTTGTCAGGGACGGCGGTCCCGGGCTCCAGGTGTCCGGCCTCGGGCGGCGCGGCCGGCTGTCCCGTGTCCCGGCGATCAGAACTCGGGCGGGTTGGGGGTCGACCGTGCCGTGAAGCGGGAGGCTGCTGTCTGCCGGCTCGGGGTCTGGCCGTGCCGGAGACAGGGGGTTCGGTCCCGTGCGAAGCTGCGGCCGGCCGACCCGCGCTCCCCGTTTCTCTATCCCGGGGCGCGGAATCTGACCCTCGCAAGCTCCTGGGCTCCGTTGTCGGGAGACGCTTGTGCTAGTCGCAGCGGTGTGGCCGGCCGTCCCGATTCTCTGCGATCCGGTCTTGGGCGACGCTTGGGAGCCCAGAAGCTCTTGGGAACCCAGCTGCTAGGGACAGCCGGCCCCGCGCCGCCCGAGACGGGACACCTGGACACCGCGACCGCCGGCCCCGAGAAGCCGAGTTCGGCCCCGGAGCCCGCTGAGTCTAGCAATGGACCGGTGCCCAGGGTTTCGGGACGGCCGGCCACCGAACCGCACGGGACCGAAAGCCCGCTCTCTGGGAAGCCGGCGGACGCCAGCCCCCCGCTTCACTGCACGGCCGGCCCCCACGTCCCCTGAAGTCGGATCCCCGGGACACGACATAGCCGGCCCCCGCTAGCCGACGGCCCCGGAATCGCCGTCCCCGAACCGTCCGATGTCGGACCCGGCACCCGGTGCTGCTTGCAAACGCGTCGCACAAGACCGGAGCACAGGGGCTCGGAAGAGCCAGCTCCCGCCCTGCCGGAGGCCGGACTCCCGGGCTATGTCCACATGTCTCTTCAATACTTTTAAGGATCGGGTCTCTTACCACTTCCCCGGGCAGCCTGTTCTAATAGCAAAGCACCCCTTCCATGCAGAAATGCTTATTCAGTATCGAGCTAGCCAGTGCTGGTAAACAGAGGTGTTTCTCCCTAGGGGTAGGGCTTGGCATTTCCCTCTCCTGAACTTCAAAAGGTTCCTGCCTGCCCCTATCTGCAGCCTGTCAAGGTTCCTCTGAATGCGCAGCCCCCCCATACAAGCGCCTTTTCCACAGAAGCCACCGACTACCCGCCGCCTCGCCCCCTCCCAATTCGGCCTGCCCCAGGGCGCCACCGACCAACAACCTCCTTGCAGCACCACGCCTCAGCATCCCGAGCTATCCCGACAGCTTCCACCCATCGGGAGGTCCCACTTGTAATAAATGACCGAGTCCCAAATAGCCTTACAATTAATGTTTATGATTTATTAAAGGAATAGAGGTAAGCAAGCAGCGCTGGGTGCGCCAGGAGTCTCTGCTCCACCAAGACGCACACAAGTTACATCAGGCGGCTGGTTTTTATGCTGCTAGGCTAATACGTATTCATTACTACTTCTACAAAAGGCAGGGTTATTCTAATTAGTTCCCAGAATCCAAACCCTCCCACTGGTGCAGGCGTTATCAGTCTCCGGTGGTCCCTCTGGGGGCCGCTCGTACTGAAGGCTCGTAGTCTTCCTCCCAGGCTTTGTCCTTTGGTCGTTCTTCAGCTTCTCCCCTCCCCTTATTTAGTAGTTGCTGGCCAGATGTCAGAAAGCTGTGTCTCGTGCAATAGTCCGCACAGGCACTGCATAGCAAACACACCAAGTAACATTGACTTCAGTTACTCGCAACAGTTACTCACCTGAAAAAGAACTGCATGCAATAAAGGCATCAATACTACATTAGTTTATTCTAACAGATCCTACCAACTGTTACCTCAAAAAGATGTGCGTACCCCTCGCTACTTGAAAACGCATCAGTCCATAAACTCTCATCCACCTGAAGAAGCCTGCAACTGACCGAAGGAAAAACAAACACCCCAAAGAGCAGCCCAAGCAGAATGAGCTCTCTGAGGGGATGCCTGGGACTCACATACCATTTGGCCCCGACTAGCACCCAAATCCAATCACCTGGGAAGGGTAGGGGCAAAGCACAAGGAAGTAGGAAGAGAGCAGCAGCAGCAGCTGTGGTGTTTTTTTTTTTTTTTTTTTTGTGTGTGTGTGATTTTTCTTTTTATTTTTTAATCAGTTTTAGCTCAAAAGCATGCATAGTGCAGACAAGAGAACTAGGGTGTTTCTAGAAGCAAAAATCCCCATGCTTTTGCTGCAGCTTTCAATATTAAAAGACATTATGACCAAGCAAGTAATTGGAACTCTTCCAACTGGAATTAGCTCAAACTTTTATTTACGTATAAAGAAAAAACTAGGAGTAGAACATCTGCTCCATCTTTTCCTCTCTCACCTTGCCATAGGCAGCTCTGGCTGTGACGTCCCAGATTGCATACTGCGTTTCAGCTTTAACAGATGAAAACCTTTACCCTAACCCTTACCCTTATCCTAACCATTAGCTTACCCTTATTCTTACCCTAAACCTAACCCTAATCCTTACCCTTACCCTAACCCTTACCCCAACCCTTACCCTAAACCTAACCCTTTCCCTAAACCTTATCCTCACCCTAAGCCTTACCCTAACACTTACCTTTGCCCTAACCCTTACCCTAATCTGAACCCAAACCCTAACCCTAATACCCTCACCCTAACCCTTACCCTAAGCCTAACCACAGTCCCAACCCCTAACCCCTAACCCTTACCCTAACCCTCTAAACCTACCCCTAACCTATCCCTAACCATAACCTTCTAAGCCTAACCCTAAACCACTAACCCTAACAATAACCCCCAACCCCAACCCTCACCCGAAACCCTAACTCTAGCCCCAGCCCTAGCCCCTAACCCTAGTTCCCGAGAACTACATCTCCCGGTATGCTCTGGGCATTCAACATGGCCTCCCGGAAGTCCCGAATCCGAAAACTACATTTCCCGGCATACTCTGGGTACGCAACATGGCCTCCCGGAAGTCCGGAGTCCCGAGAACTACATCTCCCGGCATGCTCTGGGCACACAACATGGTCTCCCAGTGCCGGAAAACTACACCTACCAGCATTCCCCGCACAGCCAGCATGGCCAATCACAGGCCGAGTGCTCCAGAACTGCATTTACCAGCACTCACTGGAACCCTCACCGCCCTTACAAAAAAAGCCTCAAGCCCTAACATCCAAAAAACCTCGAAACCCCTACAGACCTAACCCAAACTATTTATCACACTAAACCCCTGAAGACCTATGCCTAAAACCCCCAACCCAAAATCTTAGGATGCTCAAAACCCAAACCCAACCCAAAACGTTAGGAATGCTCAAAGCCCTAGCCCAAAAACTTAGGGCGCTCCAAACCCTAACCCCAAAACATTAAGACGCAAAAAACCCTAACCCAAAAACTTAGGGTAATACACCATAAATGTTTGCTCATTGTCTTTTGTATTATAAAAACAAGGAGTTCTGTTTGAGGAGCGGGAGTTGCGAAAGCTCCCTGCTGAAGTAAGGAGCTGCATAATGCTTGCCTAGACACTATGAAAATTCTTTTGCTTAATTTTCTTAAAACCGTTGGGTTTCCTTGGGTTTTCCGTGCTCATCATGGTGGAAAAGTGTAAATTGTGGGTTTTGGAGAACATCAGCTAGGTTTATGAGGACTTTTGGGGCAGATTCAAGGTTTTTAGGGTTTTCTTCTGTTTTTTTCTAGTGATCCAGTTGTTTTTCGGCATGTTTTTGACGTGTTTTGGGTTCTCCGTTAGGTTTTGTTGGGTTCTTGTTGGTCATCATGTTGGAAAAGTGAAAATTGTGGGTTTTGGAGAACATCAGGTAGGTTTAGGGGGACTTTTGGGGTGGATTCATGGTATTTGTTTTTTTTTTCTGTTTTTTTTTGGGTGATCCCATTCTTTTTTGGGGTGTTTTTGATGTGTTTTTGGGTCTCCGTTAGGTTTTGTTGGGTTCTTGTTGGTCATCATGTTGGAAAAGTGTAAATTGTGGGTTTTGGAGAATATCAGGTGTTTTTAATTTTTTTTGGGTGGTGTATCTATGGTTTTGGGGGAATTCTTCTGTTTTTTTTTAGCGTTTTCTTCTGTTTTTGGGGTGGTCCCGTTCTTTTTTGGGGTGTTTTTGACGTGTTTTGGGTTCTCCGTTGGGTTTCGTTGGGTTTTCCGTGGTCGTCATGTTGGAAAAGTGTAAATTGTGGGTTTTGGAGAACATCAGGTAGGTTTAGGGGGACTATTGGGGTGGATTCATGATATATGGGGTTTTCTTTTTTTTTTTTTTTTTTTTTTTTGGGGGGGGGGTGATCCAATTCATTTTGGGGGTGTTTTTGACGTGTTTTGGGGTCTCCATTGGGTTTCGTTGCGTTTTCCGTGGTCATCATGGTGGAAAAGGGTAAATTGTTGGTTTTGGAGAACATCAGGTAGGTTTAGGTTGGTTTTGGGATTGGATCTACGGTTTTGGGCGATTTTGTTTCATTTTTGGGGGTGATCCCGTTCTTTTTTGGGGTGTTTTTGACGTGTTTTGGGGTCTCCGTTGGTATTCCTTGGGTTTTCCGTGGTCATGGTGGTGGAGAAGTGTAAATTGTGGGTTTTGGAGAACTTCAGGTAGGTTTAGGGGGACTTTTGGGGTGGATTCATGGTATTTGTTTTTTTTTTCTGTTTTTTTTTGGGTGATCCCATTCTTTTTTGGGGTGTTTTTGATGTGTTTTTGGGTCTCCGTTAGGTTTTGTTGGGTTCTTGTTGGTCATCATGTTGGAAAAGTGTAAATTGTGGGTTTTGGAGAATATCAGGTGTTTTTAATTTTTTTTGGGTGGTGTATCTATGGTTTTGGGGGAATTCTTCTGTTTTTTTTTAGCGTTTTCTTCTGTTTTTGGGGTGGTCCCGTTCTTTTTTGGGGTGTTTTTGACGTGTTTTGGGTTCTCCGTTGGGTTTCGTTGGGTTTTCCGTGGTCGTCATGTTGGAAAAGTGTAAATTGTGGGTTTTGGAGAACATCAGGTAGGTTTAGGGGGACTATTGGGGTGGATTCATGATATATGGGGTTTTCTTTTTTTTTTTTTTTTTTTTTTTTGGGGGGGGGGTGATCCAATTCATTTTGGGGGTGTTTTTGACGTGTTTTGGGGTCTCCATTGGGTTTCGTTGCGTTTTCCGTGGTCATCATGGTGGAAAAGGGTAAATTGTTGGTTTTGGAGAACATCAGGTAGGTTTAGGTTGGTTTTGGGATTGGATCTACGGTTTTGGGCGATTTTGTTTCATTTTTGGGGGTGATCCCGTTCTTTTTTGGGGTGTTTTTGACGTGTTTTGGGGTCTCCGTTGGTATTCCTTGGGTTTTCCGTGGTCATGGTGGTGGAGAAGTGTAAATTGTGGGTTTTGGAGAACTTCAGGTAGGTTTAGGGGAATTTTGGGGTGGATTCATGGTATTTGGTCTTTTCTTCTCTTTTTTTTGGGTGATCCTGTTCTTTTTTGGGGTGTTTATGACGTGTTTTGGGGTCTCCGTTGGGTTTTAGTTGGGTTCTTGTTGGTCATCATGGTGAAAAAGGGTAAATTGTGGGTTTTGGAGAACATCAGGTAGGTTTAGGGGGACTTTTGGGGCAGAGTCATGTTTTTTGGTGTTTTCTTCTGTTTCTTGGGGTGGTCCCGTTCTTTTTTGGGAAATTTTTGAGGTGTTTGGGGGTCTCCGTTGGGTTTTGTTGTGTACTCGTTGGTCATCGTGGTGGAAAATGGTAAATTGTGGGTTTTGGAGAACATCGGGTAGGTTTAGGGTGGTTTTGGGATTGGATCCGTGCTTTTTGGGGATTTTCCTCCAGTTTATGGGTGATCCCTTTATTTTTGGGGTGTTTTTGACGTGTTTTGGTGTCTCGTTTTGGGTTTTCGTTTGGTTCATGTTGGTCATCCTGGTGAAAAATTGTAAATTGTGGGTTTTGGAGAACATCAGGTAGGTTTAGGGGGACTTTTGGTGTGGATCTATGGCTTTTGGGGTTTTCTTTCGTTTTTAGGGTTTATCCCGTTTTTGTTTTGGGTGTTTTTGACTTCTTTTGGGGTCTCCGT
>NW_028137210.1:0-34664 GCF_965140915.1 Aythya marila | reverse complement strand
GGTGTTTTTGACATATTTTGGGGTCTCTGTTGGGTTTTGTTGCGTTTTCCGTGGTCATCGTGGTGGAAAAGTGTAAACGGTGGGTTTTGGAGAACATCAGATAGGCTTAGGGTGATTTTGGGGTGGATCTATTGTTTTGGCGATTTTCTTTCGTTTTTGGGGGTGATCCTGTTTTTTGGGGGGTATTTTTGACGTGTTTTGGGGTCTCCGTTGGGTATCGTTGGGTTTTGCGTGGTCATCAGGTTGGAAAAGGTAAATTGTGGGTTTTGGAGAAGATCAGGTAGCTTTAGGGTGGTTTTGGCGTGGATCTATGGTATTTGGGCTTTTCTTCTGTTTTTTTGGGGATGATCCTGTTCTTGTTTGCGTTGTTTTTTACGTGTTTTGGGGTCTCTGTTTTGTTTCGTTGGGTTTTCCGTGGTCATCATGGTGGAAAAGAGTGTATTGTGGGTTTTGGAGAACATCAGGTAGGTTTAGGGTTTCTTTGGGATTGGATCCGTGCTTTTTGGGGATTTTCTTCCAGTTTTGGGGGTGATCCCGTTTTTGTTTGGGGTGTTTTTGTCGTTTTTTGGGGTCTCCGTTGGGTTTCGTTGGGTTTTCCATGGTCATCATGGTGGAAAAGTGTAAATTGTGGGTTTTGGAGAAGGTCAGGTAGGTTTAGGGTGGTTTTGGGGTGGATCTATGGTTTTGCGGGATTTTCCTCCAGTTTTGTTGTTGATCCCGTTCTTGTTTGGGTGTTTTTGACGTGTTTTGGGGTCTCCGTTGCGTATCGTTTGGTTTTCCGTGGTCACCCTAGTGGAAAAGAGTAAGTTGTGGGTTTTGGAGAAGATCAGGTAGGTTTAGGGTGCTTTTCGGGAGGATATGTGGTATTTGGCATTTTGTTCTATTTTTTGGGTTAATTCTGTTCTTTTTTGTGTGTTTTGACGTGTTTTGCAGTCTCTGTTGTGTTTCGTTAGGTTCTCGTTGGTCATCAAGGTAAATGGGAGTGGATTGTGGGTTTTGGAGAAGATCAGGTTAGTTTACGGCGGTTTGGGGGGGAAATTCATAGTTTTTGGTGTTTTTTCTTCTGATCCCGTTCTTTTTTGGGGTGTTTTAGACGTGTTTTGCTGTCTCCGTTGCGTTTCGTTTGGTGTTCCGTGGTCATCATGGTAGAAAAGGGTAAATTGTGGGTTTTGGAGAACATCAGGTAGGTTTAGGGTGGTTTTGAGGTGGATCTATTGTTTTGAGGGGCTTTCTTCCGGTTTTTGGGTGATCCTATTCGTGTTTACGTAGTTTTTGACGTGTTTTGGGATCTCCGTTGGGTTTCGTTGGGTTCTCGTTGGTCGTTAAGTTAAATGGGTGTGGATTGTGGGTTTTGGAGAAGATCAGGTGAGTTTAGGGTGGTTTGGGGGTTGGATCCGTGCTTTTTGGGGATTTTCTTCCAGTTTTGTGGGTGATCCCGTTCTTGTTTGGGGTGTTTTTTTCGTTTTTTGGGGTCTCCGTTGGGTTTCGTTGGGTTTTCCGTGGTCATCATGGTGGAAAAGTGTAAATTGTGGGTTTTGGAGAAGGTCAGGTAGGTTTAGGATGGTTTTGGGGTGGATCTATGGTTTTGGGGGATTTTCCTCCAGTTTTGTTGTTGATCCTGTTCTTGTTTGGGTGTTTTTGACGTGTTTTGTGGTCTCCGTTGGGTTTTGTTTGGTTTTCCGTGGTCATCCTAGTGGAAAAGAGTAAGTTGTGGGTTTTGGAGAACATCAGGTAGGTTTAGGGTGCTTTTCGGGAGGATATGTGGTATTTGGCATTTTGTTCTATTTTTTGGGTTAATTCTGTTCTTTTTTGGGTGTTTTTGGCGTGTTTTGCGGTCTCTGTTGTGTTTCGTTAGGTTCTCGTTGGTCATCAAGGTAAATGGGAGTGGATTGTGGGTTTTGGAGAAGATCAGGTTAGTTTACGGCGGTTTGGGGGGGAAATTCATAGTTTTTGGTGTTTTTTCTTCTGATCCCGTTCTTTTTTGGGGTGTTTTAGACGTGTTTTGGGGTCTCCGTTGGGTTTCGTTGGGTTTTCCCTGGTCATCATGGTGGAAAAGGGTAAATTGTGGGTTTTGGAGAACATCAGGTAGGTCTAGGGCAGTTTTGACGTAGATCAATGGTTTTGAGAAGTTTTCTTCCAGTTTTGGGGTTGATCCCGTTCTTGTTTGGGGTGTTTTTGACGTGTTTTGGGGTCTCCGTTGGGCTTCGTTGTCTTCTCGTTGGTCGTTAATTTAAATGGGTGTGGATTGTGGGTTTTAGAGAAGATCAGGTGAGTTTAGAGTGGTTTGGGGGTTGGATGCGTGCTTTTTGGAGATTTTATTCTAGTTTTGGGGGTGATCCCGTTCTTGTTTGGGGTGTTTTTGACATATTTTGGGATCTCTGTTGGGTTTTGTTGGGTTTTCCATGTTCATCGTGGTGTAAAAGGGTAAATTGTGGGTTTTGGAGAAGATCAGGTAGGTTTAGGGTGGTTTTGGGGTGGATCTATGGTTTTGGGTGTTTTCTTTCGTTTTTGGGGGTGATCCTGTTCTATTCTGGGGTGTTTTTGACGTGTTTTGGGGGCTCTGTTGGGTTTCGTTGGGTTTTCCTTGGTCATCATATTGGAAAAGTGTCAATTGTGGGTTTTGGAGAAGATCAGGGTGCTTTAGGGTGGTTTTGGGGTGGATCTATTGAATTTGGGCCTTTATTCTGTTTTTTGGGATGATCCTGGTCTTGTTTGTGTTGTTTTTGACGTGTTTTGGGGTCTCCGTTGGGTTTCGTTGGGTTCTCGTTGGTCGTTAAGTTAAATGGGAGTGGATGGTGGGTTTTGAGAAGCATCAGGTGATGTTTAGGGTGGTTTGGGGTGGATCTAATGGTTTTGGGGGATTTTCTTCCTGTTTTGGGGGTGATGCCGTTCTTGTTTGGGGTGTTTTTGACGTTTTTGGGGTCTCTGTTGGGTTTCTGTTGGGTTCTCGTTGGTCATCGTGGTGGAAAAGTGTAAATTGTGGGATTTGGAGAAGATCAGGTAGGTTTAGGGTGGTCTTTGGGGTGGATCTATGTTTTTGGGGGATTTTCTTCCAGTTTTGGTGGTGATGCCGATATTTTTTGGGGTGTTTTTGACGTGTTTTGGGGTCTCCATTAGGTTTTGTTGGGTTCTTGTTTGTCATTATGTTAAATAGGTGTGGATTGTGGGTTTTGGAGAACATCAGGTAGGTTTAGGGTGGTTTTGGGGTGGATCTATGGTTTTGGGGGATTTTCTTCCAGTTTTGGTGGTGATGCCGTTCTTGTTTGGGGTGTTTTTGACGTTTTTTGGGGTCTCTGTTGGGTTCTGTTGGGTTCTCGTTGGACATCGTGTTGGAAAAGTGTAAATTGTGTTTTTTGGAGAACATCAGGTAGGTTTAGGGTGTCTTTGGGGTGGATCTATGGTTTTGGGGGATTTTCTTCCAGTTTTGGGGGTGATGCCGTTCTTGTTTGGGGTGTTTTTGACGTGTTTTGGTGTCTCCATTAGGTTTTGTTGGGTTCTTGTTTGTCATTATGTTAAATAGTTGTGGATTGTGGGTTTTGGAGAACATCAGGTAGGTTTAGGGTGGTTTTGGGGTGGATCTATGGTTTTGGGGGATTTTCTTCCAGTTTTGGTGGTGATGCCGTTCTTGTTTGGGGTGTTTTTGACGTTTTTTGGGGTCTCTGTTGGGTTCTGTTGGGTTCTCGTTGGTCATCGTGTTGTAAAAGTGTAAATTGTGGTTTTTGGAGAAGATCAGGTAGGTTTAGGGTGGTTTTGGGGTGGATCTATGGTTTTGTGGGATTTTCTTCCAGTTTTGGGGGTGATGCCGTTCTTGTTTGGGGTGTTTTTTACGTTTTTTGGGGTCTCCGTTGGATTTTGTTGGGTTCTCGTTGGTTATCATGGTGGAAAAGGGTAAATTGTGTTTTTTGGAGAACATCAGGTAGGTTTAGGGTGGTTTTGGGGTGGATCTATGGTTTTGGCGTATTTTCTTCCAGTTTTGGTGGTGATGCCGTTCTTGTTTGGGGTGTTTTTTAAGGTTTTTGTGGTCTCTGTTTGGTTTTGTTGGGTTCTCGTTGGTCATCGTGTTGTAAAAGTGTAAATTGTGGGTTTTGGAGAACTTCAGGTAGGTTTAGGGGGAGTTTTCGCGTGGATTCATGGTATTTGGGGTTTTCTTTTTTTTGGGGGAGTGATCCTCTCCTTTCTTCGGGTGATTTTGAAGTGTTTTGGGGTTTCCATTGCGTTTCGTTGAATTCCTAATGTGTTTTATGGTGGTTGGGAGTGTGCTTTGGGATTAGGAGAACATCAGGTAGGTTTAGGGTGTCTTTGGGGTGGATCTATGGTATTTGGGGTTTTCTTCTATTTTTTGGCGTGATCCTTTTCTCTGTTTTTGGGTGTATTTGAAGTGTTTTGGGGTCTCCGTTGGGTTTTGTTGTGTTCCTGTTGGTCTTTATGTTAAATAGGTTTGGATTGTGGGTTTTGGAGAACATCAGGTATGTTTAGGGTGGTTTTGGGGTGGATCTATGGTTTTGGGGGATTTTCTTCCAGTTTTGGGGGTGATGCCGTTCTTGTTTGGGGTGTTTTTGACGTTTTTTGGGGTCTCCGTTGGGTTCTGTTGGGTTCTCGTTGGTCATCGTGTTGGAAAAGGGTAAATTGTGGTTTTTGGAGAACATCAGGTAGGTTTAGGGTGTCTTTGGGGTGGATCTATGGTTTTGGGGGATTTTCTTCCAGTTTTGGGGGTGATGCCATTCTTGTTTGGGGTATTTTTTAAGGTTTTTGTGGTCTCTGTTTGGTTTTGTTGGGTTCTCGTTGGTCATCGTGTTGTAAAAGTGTAAATTGTGGGTTTTGGAGAACTTCAGGTAGGTTTAGGGGGAGTTTTCGCGTGGATTCATGGTATTTGGGGTTTTCTTCTTTTTGGGGGAGTGATCCTCTCCTTTCTTCGGGTGATTTTGAAGTGTTTTGGGGTTTCCGTTGCGTTTCGTTGAATTCCTAATGTGTTTTATGGTGGTTTGGAGTGTGCTTTGGGATTAGGAGAACATCAGGTAGGTTTAGGGTGTCTTTGGGGTGGATCTATGGTATTTGGGGTTTTCTTCTATTTTTTGGCGTGATCCTGTTCTTTTTTGGGGTGTATTTGAAGTGTTTTGGGGTCTCCGTTGGGTTTTGTTTGGTTCTCGTTGGTCATCATGTTGGAAAAGGGTAAATTGTGGTTTTTAGAGAACATCAGGTAGGTTTAGGGTGGTTTTGGGGTGGATCTATGGTTTTGTGGGATTTTCTTCCAGTTTTGGTGGTGATGCCGTTCTTTTTTGGGGTGTTTTTGACGTTTTTTGGGGTCTCTGTTTGGTTCTGTTGGGTTCTCGTTGGTCATCGTGTTGGAAAAGGTAAATTGTGGTTTTTGGAGAACATCAGGTAGGTTTAGGGTGGTTTTGGGGTGGATCTATGGTTTTGGGGGATTTTCTTCCAGTTTTGGGGGTGATGCCGTTCTTGTTTGGGGTGTTTTTGACGTTTTTTTGGGGTCTCTGTTGGGTTCTGTTGGGTTCTCGTTGGTCATCGTGTTGGAAAAGGGTAAATTGTGGTTTTTGGAGAACATCAGGTAGGTTTAGGGTGTCTTTGGGGTGGATCTATGGTTTTGGGGGATTTTCTTCCAGTTTTGGTGGTGATGCCGTTCTTGTTTGGGGTGTTTTTGACGTTTTTTGGGGTCTCTGTTGGGTTCTCTTGGGTTCTCGTTGGTCATCGTGTTGGAAAAGGGTAAATTGTGGTTTTTGGAGAACATCAGGTAGGTTTAGGGTGTCTTTGGGGTGGATCTATGGTTTTGGGGGATTTTCTTCCAGTTTTGGTGGTGATGCCGTTCTTGTTTGGGGTGTTTTTGACGTTTTTTGGGGTGTCTGTTGGGTTCTGTTGGGTTCTCGTTGGTCATCGTGTTGTAAAAGTGTAAATTGTGGTTTTTGGAGAACATCAGGTAGTTTTAGGGTGTCTTTGGGGTGGATCTATGGTTTTGGGGGATTTTCTTCCAGTTTTGGGGGTGATGCCGTTCTTGTTTGGGTGTTTTTGACGTTTTTTGGGATCTCTGTTGGGTTCTGTTGGGTTCTCGTTGGTCATCGTGTTGGAAAAAGGTAAAATGTGGGTTTTGGAGAACATCAGGTAGGTTTAGGGTGGTTTTGGGTGGATCTATGGTTTTGGGGGATTTTCTTCCAGTTTTGGTGGTGATGCCGTTCTTGTTTGGGGTGTTTTGACGTTTTTTGGGGTCTCCGTTGGGTTTTCTTGGGTTCTCGTTGGTTATCATGGTGGAAAAGGGTAAATTGTGGGTTTTGGAGAACATCAGGTAGTTTTAGGGTGGTTTTGGGGTGGATCTATGGTTTTGGGGGATTTTCTTCCAGTTTTGGGGGTGATGCCGATATTTTTTGGGGTGTTTTTTACTTGTTTTGTGGTCTCCATTAGGTTTTGTTGGGTTCTTGTTTGTCATTATGTTAAATAGGAGTGGATTGTGGGTTTTGGAGAAGATCAGGTAGTTTTAGGGTGGTTTTGGGGTGGATCTATGGTTTTGGGGGATTTTCTTCCAGTTTTGGGGGTGATGCCGTTCTTGTTTGGGGTGTTTTTGACGTTTTTTGGGGTGTCTGTTGGGTTCTGTTGGGTTCTCGTTGGTCATCGTGTTGTAAAAGGGGTAAATTGTGGGTTTTGGAGAACATCAGGTAGGTTTAGGGTGTCTTTGGGGTGGATCTATGGTTTTGGGGGATTTTCTTCCAGTTTTGGTGGTGATGCCGATATTTTTTGTGGTGTTTTTGACGTTTTTTGGGGTCTCCGTTGGGTTCTGTTGGGTTCTCGTTGGTCATCGTGTTGGAAAAGGGTAAATTGTGGTTTTTGGAGAACATCAGGTAGGTTTAGGGTGTCTTTGGGGTGGATCTATGGTTTTGGCGGATTTTCTTCCAGTTTTGGTGGTGATGCCGTTCTTGTTTGGGGTGTTATTGACGTGTTTTGGTGTCTCCATTAGGTTTAGTTGGGTTCTTGTTTGTCATTATGTTAAATAGGTGTGGATTGTGGTTTTTGTTGAACATCAGGTAGGTTTAGGGTGGTTTTGGGGTGGATCTATGGTTTTGGGGGATTTTCTTCCAGTTTTGGTGGTGATGCCGTTCTTGTTTGGGGTGTTTTTGACGTTTTTTGGGGTCTCTGTTGGGTTCTGTTGGGTTCTCGTTGGTCATCGTGTTGGAAAAGGGTAAATTGTGGTTTTTGGAGAAGATCAGGTAGGTTTAGGGTGGTTTTGGGGTGGATCTATGGTTTTGGGGGATTTTCTTCCAGTTTTGGGGTGATGCCGTTCTTGTTTGGGGTGTTTTTGACGTTTTTTGGGGTCTCTGTTGGGTTCTGTTGGGTTCTCGTTGGTCATCGTGTTGGAAAAGGGTAAATTGTGGTTTTTGGAGAACATCAGGTAGGTTTAGGGTGTCTTTGGGGTGGATCTATGGTTTTGGGGGATTTTCTTCCAGTTTTGGTGGTGATGCCGTTCTTGTTTGGGGTGTTTTTGACGTTTTTTGGGGTCTCTGTTGGGTTCTGTTGGGTTCTCGTTGGTCATCGTGTTGGAAAAGGGTAAATTGTTGGTTTTGGAGAACATCAGGTAGGTTTAGGGTGTCTTTGGGGTGGATCTATGGTTTTGGGGGATTTTCTTCCAGTTTTGGTGGTGATGCCGTTCTTGTTTGGGGTGTTTTTGACGTTTTTTGGGGTCTCTGTTGGGTTCTTTTGGGTTCTCGTTGGTCATCGTGTTGTAAAAGGGTAAATTGTGGGTTTTGGAGAACATCAGGTAGGTTTAGGGTGGTTTTGGGGTGGATCTATGGTTTTGGGGGATTTTCTTCCAGTTTTGGTGGTGATGCCGTTCTTGTTTGGGGTGTTTTTGACGTTTTTTGGGGTCTCTGTTGGGTTCTGTTGGGTTCTCGTTGGTCATCGTGTTGGAAAAGGGTAAATTGTGGTTTTTGGAGAACATCAGGTAGGTTTAGGGTGGTTTTGGGGTGGATCTATGGTTTTGGGGGATTTTCTTCCAGTTTTGGTGGTGATGCCGTTCTTGTTTGGGGTGTTTTTGACGTTTTTTGGGGTCTCTGTTGGGTTCTGTTGGGTTCTCGTTGGTCATCGTGTTGGAAAAGTGTAAATTGTGGGTTTTGGAGAACATCAGGTAGGTTTAGGGTGTCTTTGGGGTGGATCTATGGTTTTGGGGGATTTTCTTCCAGTTTTGGTGGTGATGCCGTTCTTGTTTGGGGTGTTTTTGACGTTTTTTGGGGTCTCTGTTGGGTTCTGTTGGGTTCTCGTTGGTCATCGTGTTGGAAAAGGGTAAATTGTGGTTTTTGGAGAACATCAGGTAGTTTTAGGGTGTCTTTGGGGTGGATCTATGGTTTTGGGGGATTTTCTTCCAGTTTTGGGGGTGATGCCGTTCTTGTTTGGGTGTTTTTGACGTTTTTTGGGATCTCTGTTGGGTTCTGTTGGGTTCTCGTTGGTCATCGTGTTGGAAAATGGTAAAATGTGGGTTTAGGAGAAGATCAGGTAGGTTTAGGGTGTCTTTGGGGTGGATCTATGTTTTTGGGGGATTTTCTTCCAGTTTTGGTGGTGATGCCGTTCTTGTTTGGGGTGTTTTTGACGTTTTTTGGGGTCTCCGTTGGGTTTTCTTGGGTTCTCGTTGGTTATCATGGTGGAAAAGGGTAAATTGTGGGTTTTGGAGAACATCAGGTAGTTTTAGGGTGGTTTTGGGGTGGATCTATGGTTTTGGCGTATTTTCTTCCAGTTTTGGGGGTGATGCCGATATTTTTTGGGGTGTTTTTTACTTGTTTTGTGGTCTCCATTAGGTTTTGTTGGGTTCTTGTTTGTCATTATGTTAAATAGGAGTGGATTGTGGGTTTTGGAGAAGATCAGGTAGTTTTAGGGTGGTTTTGGGGTGGATCTATGGTTTTGGGGGATTTTCTTCCAGTTTTGGGGGTGATGCCGTTCTTGTTTGGGGTGTTTTTGACGTTTTTTGGGGTCTCTGTTGGGTTCTGTTGGGTTCTCGTTGGTCATCGTGTTGGAAAAGGGTAAATTGTGGTTTTTGGAGAAGATCAGGTAGGTTTAGGGTGTCTTTGGGGTGGATCTATGGTTTTGGGGGATTTTCTTCCAGTTTTGGTGGTGATGCCGATATTTTTTGTGGTGTTTTTGACGTTTTTTGGGGTCTCTGTTGGGTTCTGTTGGGTTCTCTTTGGTCATCGTGTTGGAAAAGTGTAAATTGTGGTTTTTGGAGAACATCAGGTAGGTTTAGGGTGTCTTTGGGGTGGATCTATGTTTTTGGGGGATTTTCTTCCAGTTTTGGTGGTGATGCCGTTCTTGTTTGTGTGTTTTTGACGTTTTTTGGGGTCTCTGTTGGGTTCTTTTGGGTTCTCGTTGGTCATCGTGTTGTAAAAGGGTAAATTGTGGGTTTTGGAGAACATCAGGTAGGTTTAGGGTGGTTTTGGGGTGGATCTATGGTTTTGGGGGATTTTCTTCCAGTTTTGGGGGTGATGCCGTTCTTGTTTGGGGTGTTTTTGACGTTTTTTGGGGTCTCTGTTGGGTTCTGTTGGGTTCTCGTTGGTCATCGTGTTGGAAAAGGGTAAATTGTGGGTTTTGGAGAACATCAGGTAGGTTTAGGGTGTCTTTGGGGTGGATCTATGGTTTTGGGGGATTTTCTTCCAGTTTTGGTGGTGATGCCGTTCTTGTTTGGGGTGTTTTTGACGTTTTTTGGGGTCTCTGTTGGGTTCTGTTGGGTTCTCGTTGGTCATCGTGTTGGAAAAGGGTAAATTGTGGTTTTTGGAGAACATCAGGTAGTTTTAGGGTGTCTTTGGGGTGGATCTATGGTTTTGGGGGATTTTCTTCCAGTTTTGGGGGTGATGCCGTTCTTGTTTGGGTGTTTTTGACGTTTTTTGGGATCTCTGTTGGGTTCTGTTGGGTTCTCGTTGGTCATCGTGTTGGAAAATGGTAAAATGTGGGTTTAGGAGAAGATCAGGTAGGTTTAGGGTGTCTTTGGGGTGGATCTATGTTTTTGGGGGATTTTCTTCCAGTTTTGGTGGTGATGCCGTTCTTGTTTGGGGTGTTTTTGACGTTTTTTGGGGTCTCCGTTGGGTTTTCTTGGGTTCTCGTTGGTTATCATGGTGGAAAAGGGTAAATTGTGGTTTTTGGAGAACATCAGGTAGTTTTAGGGTGGTTTTGGGGTGGATCTATGGTTTTGGCGTATTTTCTTCCAGTTTTGGGGGTGATGCCGATATTTTTTGGGGTGTTTTTTACTTGTTTTGTGGTCTCCATTAGGTTTTGTTGGGTTCTTGTTTGTCATTATGTTAAATAGGAGTGGATTGTGGGTTTTGGAGAAGATCAGGTAGTTTTAGGGTGGTTTTGGGGTGGATCTATGGTTTTGGGGGATTTTCTTCCAGTTTTGGTGGTGATGCCGTTCTTGTTTGGGGTGTTATTGACGTGTTTTGGTGTCTCCATTAGGTTTAGTTGGGTTCTTGTTTGTCATTATGTTAAATAGGTGTGGATTGTGGTTTTTGTTGAACATCAGGTAGGTTTAGGGTGGTTTTGGGGTGGATCTATGGTTTTGGGGGATTTTCTTCCAGTTTTGGGGGTGATGCCGTTCTTGTTTGGGGTGTTTTTGACGTTTTTTGGGGTCTCTGTTGGGTTCTGTTGGGTTCTCGTTGGTCATCGTGTTGGAAAAGGGTAAATTGTGGTTTTTGGAGAAGATCAGGTAGGTTTAGGGTGGTTTTGGGGTGGATCTATGGTTTTGGGGGATTTTCTTCCAGTTTTGGGGGTGATGCCGTTCTTGTTTGGGGTGTTTTTGACGTTTTTTGGGGTCTCTGTTGGGTTCTGTTGGGTTCTCGTTGGTCATCGTGTTGGAAAAGTGTAAATTGTGGGTTTTGGAGAACATCAGGTAGGTTTAGGGTGGTTTTGGGGTGGATCTATGGTTTTGGGGGATTTTCTTCCAGTTTTGGTGGTGATGCCGTTCTTGTTTGGGGTGTTTTTGACGTTTTTTGGGGTCTCTGTTGGGTTCTGTTGGGTTCTCGTTGGTCATCGTGTTGGAAAAGGGTAAATTGTGGTTTTTGGAGAACATCAGGTAGTTTTAGGGTGTCTTTGGGGTGGATCTATGGTTTTGGGGGATTTTCTTCCAGTTTTGGGGGTGATGCCGTTCTTGTTTGGGTGTTTTTGACGTTTTTTGGGATCTCTGTTGGGTTCTGTTGGGTTCTCGTTGGTCATCGTGTTGGAAAATGGTAAAATGTGGGTTTAGGAGAAGATCAGGTAGGTTTAGGGTGTCTTTGGGGTGGATCTATGTTTTTGGGGGATTTTCTTCCAGTTTTGGTGGTGATGCCGTTCTTGTTTGGGGTGTTTTTGACGTTTTTTGGGGTCTCCGTTGGGTTTTCTTGGGTTCTCGTTGGTTATCATGTTGGAAAAGGGTAAATTGTGGGTTTTGGAGAACATCAGGTAGTTTTAGGGTGGTTTTGGGGTGGATCTATGGTTTTGGGGGATTTTCTTCCAGTTTTGGGGGTGATGCCGATATTTTTTGGGGTGTTTTTTACTTGTTTTGTGGTCTCCATTAGGTTTTGTTGGGTTCTTGTTTGTCATTATGTTAAATAGGAGTGGATTGTGGGTTTTGGAGAAGATCAGGTAGTTTTAGGGTGGTTTTGGGGTGGATCTATGGTTTTGGGGGATTTTCTTCCAGTTTTGGGGGTGATGCCGTTCTTGTTTGGGGTGTTTTTGACGTTTTTTGGGGTCTCTGTTGGGTTCTGTTGGGTTCTCGTTGGTCATCGTGTTGGAAAAGGGTAAATTGTGGTTTTTGGAGAACATCAGGTAGGTTTAGGGTGTCTTTGGGGTGGATCTATGGTTTTGGGGGATTTTCTTCCAGTTTTGGTGGTGATGCCGATATTTTTTGTGGTGTTTTTGACGTTTTTTGGGGTCTCTGTTGGGTTCTGTTGGGTTCTCTTTGGTCATCGTGTTGGAAAAGGGTAAATTGTGGTTTTTGGAGAACATCAGGTAGGTTTAGGGTGTCTTTGGGGTGGATCTATGGTTTTGGCGGATTTTCTTCCAGTTTTGGTGGTGATGCCGTTCTTGTTTGTGTGTTTTTGACGTTTTTTGGGGTCTCTGTTGGGTTCTTTTGGGTTCTCGTTGGTCATCGTGTTGGAAAATGGTAAAATGTGGGTTTAGGAGAAGATCAGGTAGGTTTAGGGTGTCTTTGGGGTGGATCTATGTTTTTGGGGGATTTTCTTCCAGTTTTGGTGGTGATGCCGTTCTTGTTTGGGGTGTTTTTGACGTTTTTTGGGGTCTCCGTTGGGTTTTCTTGGGTTCTCGTTGGTTATCATGGTGGAAAAGGGTAAATTGTGGTTTTTGGAGAACATCAGGTAGTTTTAGGGTGGTTTTGGGGTGGATCTATGGTTTTGGCGTATTTTCTTC
Organism: Aythya marila; assembly: GCF_965140915.1. Classification (NCBI taxonomy): domain Eukaryota; kingdom Metazoa; phylum Chordata; class Aves; order Anseriformes; family Anatidae; genus Aythya; species Aythya marila. Next base: position 22,286 of record NW_028137210.1, on the reverse strand, counting down.
CAGTTTTGGGGGTGATGCCGATATTTTTTGGGGTGTTTTTTACTTGTTTTGTGGTCTCCATTAGGTTTTGTTGGGTTCTTGTTTGTCATTATGTTAAATAGGAGTGGATTGTGGGTTTTGGAGAAGATCAGGTAGTTTTAGGGTGGTTTTGGGGTGGATCTATGGTTTTGGGGGATTTTCTTCCAGTTTTGGTGGTGATGCCGTTCTTGTTTGGGGTGTTATTGACGTGTTTTGGTGTCTCCATTAGGTTTAGTTGGGTTCTTGTTTGTCATTATGTTAAATAGGTGTGGATTGTGGTTTTTGTTGAACATCAGGTAGGTTTAGGGTGGTTTTGGGGTGGATCTATGGTTTTGGGGGATTTTCTTCCAGTTTTGGTGGTGATGCCGTTCTTGTTTGGGGTGTTTTTGACGTTTTTTGGGGTCTCTGTTGGGTTCTGTTGGGTTCTCGTTGGTCATCGTGTTGGAAAAGGGTAAATTGTGGTTTTTGGAGAAGATCAGGTAGGTTTAGGGTGGTTTTGGGGTGGATCTATGGTTTTGGGGGATTTTCTTCCAGTTTTGGGGGTGATGCCGTTCTTGTTTGGGGTGTTTTTGACGTTTTTTGGGGTCTCTGTTGGGTTCTTTTGGGTTCTCGTTGGTCATCGTGTTGGAAAAGGGTAAATTGTGGTTTTTGGAGAACATCAGGTAGGTTTAGGGTGTCTTTGGGGTGGATCTATGGTTTTGGGGGATTTTCTTCCAGTTTTGGGGGTGATGCCGTTCTTGTTTGGGGTGTTTTTGACGTTTTTTGGGGTCTCTGTTGGGTTCTGTTGGGTTCTCGTTGGTCATCGTGTTGGAAAAGTGTAAATTGTGGGTTTTGGAGAACATCAGGTAGGTTTAGGGTGTCTTTGGGGTGGATCTATGGTTTTGGGGGATTTTCTTCCAGTTTTGGTGGTGATGCCGTTCTTGTTTGGGGTGTTTTTGACGTTTTTTGGGGTCTCTGTTGGGTTCTGTTGGGTTCTCGTTGGTCATCGTGTTGGAAAAGGGTAAATTGTGGTTTTTGGAGAACATCAGGTAGGTTTAGGGTGTCTTTGGGGTGGATCTATGGTTTTGGGGGATTTTCTTCCAGTTTTGGTGGTGATGCCGTTCTTGTTTGGGGTGTTTTTGACGTTTTTTGGGGTCTCTGTTGGGTTCTGTTGGGTTCTCGTTGGTCATCGTGTTGGAAAAGTGTAAATTGTGGGTTTTGGAGAACATCAGGTAGGTTTAGGGTGTCTTTGGGGTGGATCTATGGTTTTGGGGGATTTTCTTCCAGTTTTGGTGGTGATGCCGTTCTTGTTTGGGGTGTTTTTGACGTTTTTTGGGGTCTCTGTTGGGTTCTGTTGGGTTCTCGTTGGTCATCGTGTTGGAAAAGGGTAAATTGTGGTTTTTGGAGAACATCAGGTAGGTTTAGGGTGTCTTTGGGGTGGATCTATGGTTTTGGGGGATTTTCTTCCAGTTTTGGGGGTGATGCCGTTCTTGTTTGGGTGTTTTTGACGTTTTTTGGGATCTCTGTTGGGTTCTGTTGGGTTCTCGTTGGTCATCGTGTTGGAAAATGGTAAAATGTGGGTTTAGGAGAAGATCAGGTAGGTTTAGGGTGTCTTTGGGGTGGATCTATGGTTTTGGGGGATTTTCTTCCAGTTTTGGTGGTGATGCCGTTCTTGTTTGGGGTGTTTTTGACGTTTTTTGGGGTCTCCGTTGGGTTTTCTTGGGTTCTCGTTGGTTATCATGGTGGAAAAGGGTAAATTGTGGGTTTTGGAGAACATCAGGTAGTTTTAGGGTGGTTTTGGGGTGGATCTATGGTTTTGGGGGATTTTCTTCCAGTTTTGGGGGTGATGCCGATATTTTTTGGGGTGTTTTTTACTTGTTTTGTGGTCTCCATTAGGTTTTGTTGGGTTCTTGTTTGTCATTATGTTAAATAGGAGTGGATTGTGGGTTTTGGAGAAGATCAGGTAGTTTTAGGGTGGTTTTGGGGTGGATCTATGGTTTTGGCGGATTTTCTTCCAGTTTTGGTGGTGATGCCGTTCTTGTTTGGGGTGTTATTGACGTGTTTTGGTGTCTCCATTAGGTTTAGTTGGGTTCTTGTTTGTCATTATGTTAAATAGGTGTGGATTGTGGTTTTTGTTGAACATCAGGTAGGTTTAGGGTGGTTTTGGGGTGGATCTATGGTTTTGGGGGATTTTCTTCCAGTTTTGGTGGTGATGCCGTTCTTGTTTGGGGTGTTTTTGACGTTTTTTGGGGTCTCTGTTGGGTTCTGTTGGGTTCTCGTTGGTCATCGTGTTGGAAAAGGGTAAATTGTGGTTTTTGGAGAAGATCAGGTAGGTTTAGGGTGGTTTTGGGGTGGATCTATGGTTTTGGGGATTTTCTTCCAGTTTTGGGGGTGATGCCGTTCTTGTTTGGGGTGTTTTTGACGTTTTTTGGGGTCTCTGTTGGGTTCTGTTGGGTTCTCGTTGGTCATCGTGTTGGAAAAGGGTAAATTGTGGTTTTTGGAGAACATCAGGTAGGTTTAGGGTGTCTTTGGGGTGGATCTATGGTTTTGGGGGATTTTCTTCCAGTTTTGGTGGTGATGCCGTTCTTGTTTGGGGTGTTTTTGACGTTTTTTGGGGTCTCTGTTGGGTTCTGTTGGGTTCTCGTTGGTCATCGTGTTGGAAAAGTGTAAATTGTGGGTTTTGGAGAACATCAGGTAGGTTTAGGGTGTCTTTGGGGTGGATCTATGGTTTTGGGGGATTTTCTTCCAGTTTTGGTGGTGATGCCGTTCTTGTTTGGGGTGTTTTTGACGTTTTTTGGGGTCTCTGTTGGGTTCTGTTGGGTTCTCGTTGGTCATCGTGTTCGAAAAGGGTAAATTGTGGTTTTTGGAGAACATCAGGTAGTTTTAGGGTGTCTTTGGGGTGGATCTATGGTTTTGGGGGATTTTCTTCCAGTTTTGGGGGTGATGCCGTTCTTGTTTGGGTGTTTTTGACGTTTTTTGGGATCTCTGTTGGGTTCTGTTGGGTTCTCGTTGGTCATCGTGTTGGAAAATGGTAAAATGTGGGTTTAGGAGAAGATCAGGTAGGTTTAGGGTGTCTTTGGGGTGGAGCTATGGTTTTGGGGGATTTTCTTCCAGTTTTGGTGGTGATGCCGTTCTTGTTTGGGGTGTTTTTGACTTTTTTTGGGGTCTCCGTTGGGTTTTCTTGGGTTCTCGTTGGTTATCATGGTGGAAAAGGGTAAATTGTGGGTTTTGGAGAACATCAGGTAGTTTTAGGGTGGTTTTGGGGTGGATCTATGGTTTTGGCGTATTTTCTTCCAGTTTTGGGGGTGATGCCGATATTTTTTGGGGTGTTTTTTACTTGTTTTGTGGTCTCCATTAGGTTTTGTTGGGTTCTTGTTTGTCATTATGTTAAATAGGAGTGGATTGTGGGTTTTGGAGAAGATCAGGTAGTTTTAGGGTGGTTTTGGGGTGGATCTATGGTTTTGGGGGATTTTCTTCCAGTTTTGGGGTGATGCCGTTCTTGTTTGGGGTGTTTTAGACGTTTTTTGGGGTCTCTGTTGGGTTCTGTTGGGTTCTCGTTGGTCATCGTGTTGGAAAAGTGTAAATTGTGGTTTTTGGAGAACATCAGGTAGGTTTAGGGTGTCTTTGGGGTGGATCTATGGTTTTGGGGGATTTTCTTCCAGTTTTGGTGGTGATGCCGATATTTTTTGTGGTGTTTTTGACGTTTTTTGGGGTCTCTGTTGGGTTCTGTTGGGTTCTCGTTGGTCATCGTGTTGGAAAAGGGTAAAAATGTGGTTTTTGGAGAACATCAGGTAGGTTTAGGGTGTCTTTGGGGTGGATCTATGGTTTTGGCGGATTTTCTTCCAGTTTTGGTGGTGATGCCGTTCTTGTTTGTGTGTTTTTGACGTTTTTTGGGGTCTCTGTTGGGTTCTTTTGGGTTCTCGTTGGTCATCGTGTTGGAAAAGGGTAAATTGTGGGTTTTGGAGAACATCAGGTAGGTTTAGGGTGGTTTTGGGGTGGATCTATGGTTTTGGGGGATTTTCTTCCAGTTTTGGGGGTGATGCCGTTCTTGTTTGGGGTGTTTTTGACGTTTTTTGGGGTCTCTGTTGGGTTCTGTTGGGTTCTCGTTGGTCATCGTGTTGGAAAAGGGTAAATTGTGGTTTTTGGAGAACATCAGGTAGGTTTAGGGTGGTTTTGGGGTGGATCTATGGTTTTGGGGGATTTTCTTCCAGTTTTGGGGGTGATGCCGTTCTTGTTTGGGGTGTTTTTGACGTTTTTTGGGGTCTCCGTTGGGTTTTCTTGGGTTCTCGTTGGTTATCATGGTGGAAAAGGGTAAATTGTGGGTTTTGGAGAACATCAGGTAGTTTTAGGGTGGTTTTGGGGTGGATCTATGGTTTTGGGGGATTTTCTTCCAGTTTTGGGGGTGATGCCGATATTTTTTGGGGTGTTTTTTACGTGTTTTGGGGTCTCCATTAGGTTTTGTTTGGTTCTTGTTTGTCATTATGTTAAATAGGAGTGGATTGTGGGTTTTGGAGAACATCAGGTAGGTTTAGGGTGGTTTTGGGGTGGATCTATGGTTTTGGGGGATTTTCTTCCACTTTTGGGGGTGATGCCGTTCTTGTTTGGGGTGTTTTTGACGTTTTTTGGGGTCTCTGTTTGGTTCTGTTGGGTTCTCGTTGGTCATCGTGTTGGAAAAGGGTAAATTGTGGTTTTTGGAGAACATCAGGTATTTTTAGGGTGTCTTTGGGGTGGATCTATGGTTTTGGGGGTTTTCTTCCAGTTTTGGGGGTGATGCCATTCTTGTTTGGGGTATTTTTTAAGGTTTTTGTGGTCTCTGTTTGGTTTTGTTGGGTTCTCGTTGGTCATCGTGTTGTAAAAGTGTAGATTGTGGGTTTTGGAGAACTTCAGGTAGGTTTAGGGGGAGTTTTCGCGTGGATTCATGGTATTTGGGGTTTTCTTCTTTTTGGGGGAGTGATCCTCTCCTTTCTTCGGGTGATTTTGAAGTGTTTTGGGGTTTCCGTTGCGTTTCGTTGAATTCCTAATGTGTTTTATGGTGGTTTGGTGTGTGCTTTGGGATTAGGAGGACATCAGGTAGGTTTAGGGTGGTTTTGGGGTGGATCTATGGTTTTGGTGTATTTTCTTCCAGTTTTGGTGGTGATGCCGTTCTTGTTTGGGGTGTTTTTGACGTGTTTTGGTGTGTCCATTAGGTTTTGTTGGGTTCTTGTTTGTCATTATGTCAAATAGGTGTGGATTGTTGGTTTTGGAGAAGATCAGGTAGGTTTAGGGTGGTTTTGGGGTGGATCTATGGTTTTGGGGGATTTTCTTCCAGTTTTGGTGGTGATGCCGTTCTTGTTTGTGTGTTTTTGACGTTTTTTGGGGTCTCTGTTGGGTTTTGTTGGGTTCTTGTTGGTCATCGTGTTGTAAAAGTGTAAATTGTGGGTTTTGGAGAACTTCAGGTAGGTTTAGGGGGAGTTTTCGCGTGGATTCATGGTATTTGGCGTTTTCTTCTGTTTGGGGGAGTGATCCTCTCCTTTCTTCGGGTGGTTTTGAAGTGTTTTGGGGTTTCCGTTGCGTTTCGTTGAATTCCTAATGTGTTTTATGGTGGTTGGGAGTGTGCTTTGGGATTAGGAGAACATCAGGTAGGTTTAGGGTGTCTTTGGGGTGGATCTATGGTATTTGGGGTTTTCTTCTATTTTTTGGCATGATCCTGTTCTTGTTTGGGGTGTATTTGAAGTGTTTTGGGTTCTCCGTTGGGTTTTGTTTAGTTCTCGTTGGTTATCATGGTGGAAAAGGGTAAATTGTGGGTTTTGGAGAACATCAGGTATGTTTAGGGTGGTTTTGGGGTGGATCTATGGTTTTGGGGGATTTTCTTCCAGTTTTGGGGGTGATCCTTTTCTTGTTTGGGGTGTTTTTGACGTGTTTTGGTGTCTCCATTAGGTTTTGTTGGGTTCTTGTTTGTCATTATGTTAAATAGGTGTGGATTGTGGTTTTTGTTGAACATCAGGTAGGTTTAGGGTGGTTTTGGGGTGGATCTATGGTTTTGGGGGATTTTCTTCCAGTTTTGGTGGTGATGCCGTTCTTGTTTGGGGTGTTTTTGACGTTTTTTGGGGTCTCTGTTGGGTTCTGTTGGGTTCTCGTTGGTCATCGTGTTGGAAAAGGGTAAATTGTGGTTTTTGGAGAAGATCAGGTAGGTTTAGGGTGGTTTTGGGGTGGATCTATGGTTTTGGTGTATTTTCTTCCAGTTTTGGTGGTGATCCTTTTCTTGTTTGGGGTGTTTTTGACGTGTTTTGGTGTGTCCATTAGGTTTTGTTGGGTTCTTGTTTGTCATTATGTCAAATAGGTGTGGATTGTTGGTTTTGGAGAAGATCAGGTAGGTTTAGGGTGGTTTTGGGGTGGATCTATGGTTTTGGTGTATTTTCTTCCAGTTTTGGTGGTGATGCCGTTCTTGTTTGGGGTGTTTTTGACGTTTTTTGGGGTCTCTGTTGGGTTCTGTTGGGTTCTCGTTGGTCATCGTGTTGGAAAAGGGTAAATTGTGTTTTTTGGAGAAGATCAGGTAGTTTTAGGGTGGTTTTGGGGTGGATCTATGGTTTTGTGGGATTTTCTTCCAGTTTTGGTGGTGATGCCGTTCTTGTTTGGGGTGTTTTTGACGTTTTTTGGGGTCTCCGTTGGGTTTTGTTGGGTTCTCGTTGGTTATCATGGTGGAAAAGGGTAAATTGTGGGTTTTGGAGAACATCAGGTAGGTTTAGGGTGGTTTTGGGGTGGATCTATGTTTTTGGCGTATTTTCTTCCAGTTTTGGGGGTGATGCCGATATTTTTTGTTTTTTTTTTTTACGTGTTTTGGGGTCTCCATTAGGTTTTGTTGGGTTCTTGTTTGTCATTATGTTAAATAGGAGTGGATTGTGGGTTTTGGAGAAGATCAGGTAGTTTTAGGGTGGTTTTGGGGTGGATCTATGGTTTTGGGGGATTTTCTTCCAGTTTTGGGGGTGATGCCGTTCTTGTTTGGGGTGTTTTTGACGTTTTTTGGGGTCTCTGTTGGGTTCTGTTGGGTTCTCGTTGGTCATCGTGTTGGAAAAGGGTAAATTGTGGTTTTTGGAGAACATCAGGTAGGTTTAGGGTGTCTTTGGGGTGGATCTATGGTTTTGGGGGTTTTCTTCCAGTTTTGGGGGTGATGCCATTCTTGTTTGGGATATTTTTTAAGGTTTTTGTGGTCTCTGTTTGGTTTTGTTGGGTTCTCGTTGGTCATCGTGTTGTAAAAGTGTAAATTGTGGGTTTTGGAGAACTTCAGGTAGGTTTAGGGGGAGTTTTCGCGTGGATTCGTGGTATTTGGGGTTTTCTTCTTTTTGGGGGAGTGATCCTCTCCTTTCTTCGGGTGATTTTGAAGTGTTTTGGGGTTTCCGTTGCGTTTCGTTGAATTCCTAATGTGTTTTATGGTGGTTTGGTGTGTGCTTTGGGATTAGGAGAACATCAGGTAGGTTTAGGGTGGTTTTGGGGTGGATCTATGGTATTTGGGGTTTTCTTCTATTTTTTGGCGTGATCCTGTTCTTTTTTGGGGTGTATTTGAAGTGTTTTGGGGTCTCCGTTGGGTTTTGTTTGGTTCTAGTTGGTCATCATGGTGGAAAAGGGTAAATTGTGGGTTTTGGAGAAGATCAGGTAGGTTTAGGGTGGTTTTGGGTGGATCTATGGTTTTGGGGGATTTTCTTCCAGTTTTGGGGGTGATGCCGTTCTTGTTTGGGGTGTTTTTTGACGTGTTTTGGTGTGTCCATTAGGTTTTGTTGGGTTCTTGTTTGTCATTATGTCAAATAGGTGTGGATTGTTGGTTTTGGAGAAGATCAGGTAGGTTTAGGGTGGTTTTGGGGTGGATCTATGGTTTTGGGGGATTTTCTTCCAGTTTTGGTGGTGATGCCGTTCTTGTTTGGGGTGTTTTTGACGTTTTTTGGGGTCTCTGTTGGGTTTTGTTGGGTTCTCGTTGGTCATCGTGTTGTAAAAGTGTAAATTGTGGGTTTTGGAGAACTTCAGGTAGGTTTAGGGGGAGTTTTCGCGTGGATTCATGGTATTTGGCGTTTTCTTCTGTTTGGGGGAGTGATCCTCTCCTTTCTTCGGGTGATTTTGAAGTGTTTTGGGGTTTCCGTTGCGTTTCGTTGAATTCCTAATGTGTTTTATGGTGGTTGGGAGTGTGCTTTGGGATTAGGAGAACATCAGGTAGGTTTAGGGTGTCTTTGGGGTGGATCTATGGTATTTGGGGTTTTCTTCTATTTTTTGGCATGATCCTGTTCTTTTTTGGGGTGTATTTGAAGTGGTTTGGGTTCTCCGTTGGGTTTTGTTTGGTTCTCGTTGGTTATCATGGTGGAAAAGGGTAAATTGTGGGTTTTGGAGAACATCAGGTATGTTTAGGGTGGTTTTGGGGTGGATCTATGGTTTTGGGGGATTTTCTTTCAGTTTTGGGGGTGATCCTTTTCTTGTTTGGGGTGTTTTTGACGTGTTTTGGTGTCTCCATTAGGTTTTGTTGTGTTCTTGTTTGTCATTATGTTAAATAGGTGTGGATTGTGGTTTTTGTTGAACATCAGGTAGGTTTAGGGTGGTTTTGGGGTGGATCTATGGTTTTGGGGGATTTTCTTCCAGTTTTGGTGGTGATGCCGTTCTTGTTTGGGGTGTTTTTGACGTTTTTTGGGGTCTCTGTTGGGTTCTGTTGGGTTCTCGTTGGTCATCGTGTTGGAAAAGGGTAAATTGTGGTTTTTGGAGAAGATCAGGTAGGTTTAGGGTGGTTTTGGGGTGGATCTATTGTTTTGGGGGATTTTCTTCCAGTTTTGGTGGTGATGCCGTTCTTGTTTGGGGTGTTTTTGACGTTTTTTGGGGTCTCCGTTGGGTTTTCTTGGGTTCTCGTTGGTTATCATGGTGGAAAAGGGTAAATTGTGGGTTTTGGAGAACATCAGGTAGGTTTAGGGTGTCTTTGGGGTGGATCTATGGTTTTGGGGAATTTTCTTCCAGTTTTGGGAGTGATGCCGATATTTTTTGGGGTGTTTTTTACGTGTTTTGGGGTCTCCATTAGGTTTAGTTGGGTTCTTGTTTGTCATTATGTTAAATAGGAGTGGATTGTGGGTTTTGGAGAACATCAGGTAGTTTTAGGGTGGTTTTGGGGTGGATCTATGGTTTTGGGGGATTTTCTTCCAGTTTTGGTGGTGATGCCGTTCTTGTTTGGGGTGTTTTTGACGTTTTTTGGGGTGTCTGTTGGGTTCTGTTGGGTTCTCGTTGGTCATCGTGTTGGAAAAGGGTAAATTGTGGTTTTTGGAGAACATCAGGTAGGTTTAGGGTGTCTTTGGGGTGGATCTATGGTTTTGGCGTATTTTCTTCCAGTTTTGGGGGTGATGCCGATATTTTTTGGGGTGTTTTTTACGTGTTTTTGGGTCTCCATTAGGTTTTGTTGGGTTCTTGTTTGTCATTATGTTAAATAGGAGTGGATTGTGGGTTTTGGAGAAGATCAGGTAGTTTTAGGGTGTCTTTGGGGTGGATCTATGGTTTTGGGGGTTTTCTTCCAGTTTTGGGGGTGATGCCATTCTTGTTTGGGGTGTTTTTGACGTTTTTTGGGGTCTCTGTTGGGTTCTGTTGGGTTCTCGTTGGTCATCGTGTTGTAAAAGTGTAAATTGTGGGTTTTGGAGAACTTCAGGTAGGTTTAGGGGGAGTTTTCGCGTGGATTCATGGTATTTGGGGTTTTCTTCTTTTTGGGGGAGTGATCCTCTCCTTTCTTCGGGTGATTTTGAAGTGTTTTGGGGTTTCCGTTGCGTTTCGTTGAATTCCTAATGTGTTTCATGGTGGTTGGGAGTGTGCTTTGGGATTAGGAGAACATCAGGTAGGTTTAGGGTGTCTTTGGGGTGGATCTATGGTATTTGGGATTTTCTTCTATTTTTTGGCGTGATCCTGTTCTTTTTTGGGGTGTATTTGAAGTGTTTTGGTGTGTCCATTAGGTTTTGTTGGGTTCTTGTTTGTCATTATGTTAAATAGGAGTGGATTGTGGGTTTTGGAGAACATCAGGTAGTTTTAGGGTGGTTTTGGGGTGGATCTATGGTTTTGGGGGATTTTCTTCCAGTTTTGGGGGTGATGCCGTTCTTGTTTGGGGTGTTTTTGACGTTTTTTGGGGTCTCTGTTGGGTTCTGTTGGGTTCTCGTTGGTCATCGTGTTGGAAAAGGGTAAATTGTGTTTTTTGGAGAACATCAGGTAGGTTTAGGGTGTCTTTGGGGTGGATCTATGGTTTTGTGGGATTTTCTTCCAGTTTTGGTGGTGATGCCATTCTTGTTTGGGGTATTTTTTAAGGTTTTTGTGGTCTCTGTTTGGTTTTGTTGGGTTCTCGTTCGTCATCATCGTGGAGAATTGTAAATTGTGGGTTTTGGAGAACATCAGGTAGGTTTAGGGTGGTGTTGGCGTGGATATATGGTATTCAGTTTTTTTTTTTTTTTTTTTGTGGGGGGGATGATCCTGGACTTTTTGTGTTGTTTTTGACGTGTTTTGGGGTCTCCGTTGGGTTTCATTGGGTTTTACATGGTCATCGTGTTGTAAAAGGGTAAATTGTGGGTTTTGGAGAACTTCAGGTAGGTTTAGGATAGTTTTCGCGTGGATTCATGGTATTTGGGGCTTTCTTCTATTTTGGAGAGTGATCCTCTCCTTTCTTCGGGTGATTTTGAAGTGTTTTGGGGTTTCCATTGCGTTTCGTTGAGGTCCTAATGCGTTTTATGGTGGTTGGGAGTGTGCTTTGGGATTAGGAGAACATCAGGTAGGTTTAGGGTGTCTTTGGGGTGGATCTATGCTATTTGGGGTTTTCTTCCAGTTTTGGGGGTGATGCCGTTCTTGTTTGGGGTGTTTTTGACGTTTTTTGTGGTCTCTGTTGGGTTTTGTTGGGTTCTCGTTGGTCATCGTGTTGGAAAAGGGTAAATTGTGGGTTTTGGAGAACATCAGGGAGGTTTAGGGTGGTTTTGGGGTGGATCTATGGTATTTGGGGTTTTCTTCTATTTTTTGGCATGATCCTGTTCTTTTTTGGGGTGTTTTGGACGTGTTTTGGGGTCTCCGTTGGGTTTTGTTTTGTTCTTGTTGGTCATTATGTTAAATTGGTGTGGATTGTGGGTTTTGGAGAACTTCAGGTAGGTTTAGGATGGTTTTGGCGTGTATCTATGGTTTTGGGGGATTTTCTTTCAGTTTTGGGGGTTATCTCATTTTATTTTGTTGTGTTTTTGACGTGATTTGGGTTCACCTTTGGGTTTTACTTTGTTTCTTGTTCGTCATCATGGTGAAAAAGTGTAAATTGTGGGTTTTGGAGAACATCAGGTAGGTTTAGGGTGGTTTTGGGGTGGATCTATGGTTTTGGCGTATTTTCTTCCAGTTTTGGGGGTGATGCCGATATTTTTTGGGGTGTTTTTGACGTGTTTTGGGGTCTCCATTAGGTTTTGTTGGGTTCTTGTTTGTCTTTATGTTAAATAGGAGTGGATTGTGGGTTTTGGAGAACATCAGGTAGGTTTAAGGGTTTTTTTAGGTTTAAATCCTGGCTTTTTTTTTTTTTTTTTTTTTTTTTTTTAGGATCTGGGTTGATTTTGTTTTTTTTTTTCACGTGTTTGGGGGTCTCCGTTGGGTTTCGTTGGGTTTTTCGTGGTCATCATGGTGGAAAAGGGTAAATTGTGGGTTTTGGAGAACTTCAGGTAGGTTTAGGGGGAGTTTTCGCGTGGATTCATGGTATTTGGGGTTTTCTTCTTTTTGGGGGAGTGATCCTCTCCTTTCTTCGGGTGATTTTGAAGTGTTTTGGGGTTTCCGTTGCGTTTCGTTGAGTTCCTAATGCGTTTTATGGTGGTTGGGAGTGTGCTTTGGGATTAGGAGAACATCAGGTAGGTTTAGGGTGTCTTTGGGGTGGATCTATGCTATTTGGGGTTTCTTCCAGTTTTGGGGGTGATGCCGTTCTTGTTTGGGGTGTTTTTGACGTTTTTTGGGTTCTCTGTTGTGTTTTGTTGGGTTCTCGTTGGTCATCGTGTTGGAAAAGGGTAAATTGTTGTTTTTGGAGAACATCAGGTAGGGATAGGGTGGTTTTGGGGTGGATCTATGGTATTTGGGGTTTTCTTCTATTTTTTGGCATGATCCTGTTCTTTTTTGGGGTGTTTTGGACGTGTTTTGGGGTCTCCGTTGGGTTTTGTTGTGTTCTTGTTGGTCATTATGTTAAATAGGTGTGGATTGTGGGTTTTGGAGAACATCAGGTAGGTTTAGGGTGGTTTTGGGGTGGATCTATGGTTTTGGGGGATTTTCTTCCAATTTTGGGGGTGATGCCGTTCTTGTTTGGGGTGTTTTTGACGTTTTTTGTGGTCTCTGTTGGGTTTTGTTGGGTTCTCGTTGGTCATCGTGTTGGAAAAGGGTAAATTGTTGTTTTTGGAGAACATCAGGTAGGTTTAGGGTGGTTTTGGGGTGGATCTATGGTATTTGGGGTTTTCTTCTATTTTTTGGCGTGATCCTGTTCTTTTTTGGGGTGTTTTGGACGTGTTTTGGGGTCTCCGTTGGGTTTTGTTGTGTTCTTGTTGGTCATTATGTTAAATAGGTGTGGATTGTGGGTTTTGGAGAACCTCAGGTAGGTTTAGGATGGTTTTGGGGTGGATCTATGGTTTTGGGGGATTTTCTTCCAGTTTTGGGGGTGATGACGTTCTTGTTTGGGGTGTTTTTGACGTTTTTTGTGGTCTCTGTTTTGTTTTGTTGGGTTCTTGTTTGTCATTACATTAAATAGGATTGGATTGTGGGTTTTGCAGAACATCAGGTAGGTTTCAGGGTTTTTTTAGGTTTAAATCTTGGCATTTTTTTTTTTTTTTTTTTTTTTTTTTAGTGTCTGGGTTGATTTTGGTGTGTTTTTGACGTGTTTGGGGGTCTCCGTTGGGTTTCGTTGGGTTTTCCGTGGTCATCATGTTGGAAAAAAGTCAATTGTGGGTTTTGGAGAAGATCAGGGTGCTTTAGGGTGGTTTTGGGGTGGATCTATGGAATTTGGGCCTTTATTCTGTTTTTTGGGATGATCCTGTTCTTGTTTGTGTTGTTTTTGACGTGTTTTGGAGTCTCCGTTGGGTTTCGTTGGGTTCTCGTTGGTCGTTAAGTTAAATGGGAGTGGATGGTGGGTTTTGCAGAAGATCAGGTGAGTTTAGGGTGGTTTGGGGTTTGGATCCGTGCTTTTTGGGGATTTTCTTCCTGTTTTGGGGGTGATGCCGTTTTTGTTTGGGGTGTTTTTGACGTGTTTTGGGGTCTCCGTTGGGTTTCGTTGGGTTTTCCCTGGTCATCATGGTGGAAAAGGGTAAATTGTGGGTTTTGGAGAAGATCAGGTAGGTTTAGGGTGGTTTTGGGGTGGATCTGTGGTTTTGGGGGATTTTCTTCCAGTTTTTGGGTGATCCCATTCGTGTTTGCATTGGTTTTGCCTGTTTTGCGGTCTCGGTTGGGTTTCTTTTGGTTTTCCGTGGTCATCATGGTGGAAAAGAGTAAGTTGCGGGTTTTGGAGAACATCAGGTAGGTTTGGAGGGACTTTGGGGGTGGATTCTTGGTATTTGGGGTTTTCTTCTCTTTTTTTTAGGGTGATCCCTTTCTTTTTTGGGGTGTTTTTGACCTGTTTTGCGGTCTTTTTTGGGTTTCATTGGGTTCTCGTTTGACGTTAAGGGAAATGGGAGCGAATTGTGGGTTTTGGAGAAGATCATGTGAGTTTAGTGTGGTTTTGGGGAGAAATTCATAGTTTTTGGTGTTTTTTCTTCTGATCCCGTTCTTTTTTGGGGTGTTTTAGACGTGTTTTGGGGTCTCCGTTGGGTTTTGTTGGGTTTTCCGTGGTCATCATGGTGGAAAAGTGTAAATTGTGGGTTTTGGAGAAGGTCAGGTAGGTTTAGGGTGGTTTTGAGGTGCATCTATGGTTTTGAGGGGTTTTCTTCCAGATTTGGGGGTGATCCCGTTCTTGTTTGGGGTGTTTTTGACGTGTTTTGGGGTCTCCTTTGGGTTTCGTTGGCTTCTTGTTGATCGTTAATTTAAATGGGTGTGGATTGTGGATTTTGGAGAAGATCAGGTGTGTTTAGGGTTGTTTGGGGGTTGGATCCGTGCTTTTTGAAGATTTTCTTCCAGTTTTGGGGGTGATCCCGTTTTTGTTTGGGGTGTTTTTGACGTGTTTTGGGGTCTCCGTTGGGTTTCGTTTGGTTTTCCATGGTCATCATGGTGGAAAAGTGTAAATTGTGGGATTTCGAGAAGATCAGGTAGGTTTAGAGTGGTTTTGGGGTGGATCTATGGTGTTGGGGGTTTTCTTTCGTTTTTGGGGGTGATCCTGTTCCTTTCTGGGGTGTTTTTGACGTGTTTTGGGGGCTCTGTTTGGTTTCGTTGAGTTTTCCATGGTCATCATGTTGAAAAAAAGTCAATTGTGGGTTTTGGAGAAGATCAGGGTGCTTTAGGGTGGTTTTGGGGTGGATCTATGGAATTTGGGCCTTTATTCTGTTTTTTTGGGTTGATCCTGTTCTTGTTTGGGGTGTTTTTGACGTGTTTTGGGGTCTCCGTTGGGTTTCGTTGGGTTTTCCATGGTCATCATGGAGGAAAAGTGTAAATTGTGGGTTTTGGAGAAGATCAGGTAGGCTTAGGGTGGTTTTGGGGTTGATCTATGGCTTTGGGGGTTTTCTTTCGTTTTTGGGTGTGATCCTGTTCTTGTTTGCGGTGTTTTTGACGTGTTTTGGGGTCTCCGTTTGGTTTCGTTGTGTTCTCGTTGGTCGTTAAGTTAAATGGGAGTGGATGGTGGGTTTTGCAGAAGATCAGGTGAGTTTAGAGTGGTTTGGGGGTTGGATCCGTACTTTTTGGGGATTTTCTTCCAGTTTTGGGGGTGATCCCGTTCTTGTTTGGGGTGTTTTTGACGTGTTTTGTGGTCTCCGTTGGGTTTCGTTGGCTTCTCGTTGGTCGTTAATTTAAATGGGTGTTGATTGTGGGTTTTGGAGAAGATCAGGTGAGTTTAGTGTGGTTTTGGGGGGAAATTCAGAGTTTTTGGTGTTTTTTCTTCTGATCCCATTGTTTTTGGGGGTGTTTTAGACGTGTTTTCCTGTCTCCGTTGCGTTTCGTTGGGTGTTCCGTGGTCATCATGGTGGAAAAGGGTAAATTGTGGGTTTTGGAGAAGGTCAGGTAGGTTTAGGGTGGTTTTGGGTTGGATCTATGGTTTTGCGGGATTTTCTTCCAGTTTTGTTGTTGATCCCGTTCTTGTTTGGGTGTTTTTGACGTGTTTTGGGGTCTCCGTTGGGTTTCGTTTGGTTTTCCGTGGTCATCCTAGTGGAAAAGAGTAAGTTGTGGGTTTTGGAGAACATCAGGTAGGTTTAGGGTGCTTTTCGGGAGGACATGTGGTATTTGGCATTTTTTCTATTTTTTGGGTTAATTCTGTTCTTTTTTGGGTGTTTTTGGCGTGTTTTGCGGTCTCTGTTGGGTTTCGTTAGGTTCTCGTTGGTCATCAAGGTAAATGGGAGTGGATTGTGGGTTTTGGAGAAGATCAGGTTAGTTTACGGCGGTTTGGGGGGGAAATTCATAGTTTTTGGTGTTTTTTCATCTGATCCCGTTCTTTTTTGGGGTGGTTTAGACGTGTTTTGGGGTCTCCGTTGGGTTTCGTTGGGTTTTCCATGGTCATCATGGTGGAAAAGGGTAAATTGTGGGTTTTGGAGAACATCAGGTAGGTCTAGGGCGGTTTTGAGGTGGATCTATGGTTTTGAGGTGTTTTCTTCCAGTTTTGGGGGTGATCCCGTTCTTGTTTGGGGTGTTTTTGACGTGTTTTGGGGTCTCCGTTGGGCTTCGTTGTCTTCTCGTTGGTCGTTAATTTAAATGGGTGTGGATTGTGGGTTTTGGAGAAGATCAGGTGAGTTTAGAGTGGTTTGAGGGTTGGATCCGTGCTTTTTGGAGATTTTCTTCCAGTTTTGGGGGTGATCCCGTTTTTGTTTGGGGTGTTTTTGACGTTTTTTGGGATCTCCGTTGGGTTTCGTTTGGTTTTCCATGGTCATCATGGTGGAAAAGTGTAAATTGTGGGATTTCGAGAAGATCAGGTAGGTTTAGAGTGGTTTTGGGGTGGATCTATGGTGTTGGGGGTTTTCTTTCGTTTTTGGGGGTGATCCTGTTCCTTTCTGGGGTGTTTTTGACGTGTTCTGGGGGCTCTGTTGGGTTTCGTTGAGTTTTCCATGGTCATCATGTTGGAAAAAAGTCAATTGTGGGTTTTGGAGAAGATCAGGGTGCTTTAGGGTGGTTTTGGGGTGGATCTATGGAATTTGGGCCTTTATTCTGTTTTTTTGGGTTGATCCTGTTCTTGTTTGCGGTGTTTTTGACGTGTTTTGGGATCTCCGTTGGGTTTCGTTGGGTTTTCCATGGTCATCATGGAGGAAAAGTGTAAATTGTGGGTTTTGGAGAAGATCAGGTAGGCTTAGGGTGGTTTTGGGGTTGATCTATGGCTTTGGGGGTTTTCTTTCGTTTTTGGGTGTGATCCTGTTCTTGTTTGCGGTGTTTTTGACGTGTTTTGGGGTCTCCGTTTGGTTTCGTTGTCTTCTCGTTGGTCGTTAAGTTAAATGGGAGTGGATGGTGGGTTTTGCAGAAGATCAGGTGAGTTTAGAGTGGTTTGGGGGTTGGATCCGTACTTTTTGGGGATTTTCTTCCAGTTTTGGCGGTGATCCCGTTCTTGTTTGGGGTGTTTTTGACGTGTTTAGGGGTCTCCGTTGGGTTTCGTTGGCTTCTCGTTGGTCGTTAATTTAAATGGGTGTTGATTGTGGGTTTTGGAGAAGATCAGGTGAGTTTAGTGTGGTTTTGGGGGGAAATTCAGAGTTTTTGGTGTTTTTTCTTCTGATCCCGTTCTTTTTGGGGGTGTTTTAGACGTGTTTTCCTGTCTCCGTTGCGTTTCGTTGGGTGTTCCGTGGTCATCATGGTGGAAAAGGGTAAATTGTGGGTTTTGAAGAACATCAGGTAGGATTAGGGTGGTTTTGAGGTGGATCTATGGTTTTGACGGGCTTTCTTCCAGTTTTTGGGTGATCCCATTTGTGTTTGCGGTGGTTTTGACGTGTTTTGGGGTCTCCGTTGTGTTTCGTTTGGTTTTCCATGGTCGTCATGGTGGAAAAGGGTAAGTTGCGGGTTTTGGAGAACATCAGGTAGGTATAGGGTGATTTTTGGGGTGGATCTATGGTTTTGGGGGATTTTCTTTCAGTTTTGGTTGTGATCCTGTTCTTGTTTGGGGTATTTTTGACGTGTTTTTGGGTCTCCGTTGAGTTTCGTTTGGTTTTCCGTGGTCATCATGGTGGAAAAGGGTAAGTTGCGGGTTTTGAAAAACATCAGGTAGGTTTGGGGGGACTTTGGGGGTGGATTCTTGGTATTTGGGGTTTTCTTCTCTTTTTTTGGGGGTGATCCCTTTCTTTTTTGGAGTTTTTTTGACGTGTTTTGTGGTCTTTGTTGGGTTTCATTGGGTTCTCGTTTGACGTTAAGGTAAATGGGAGCGGATTGTGGGTTTTGGAGAAGATCATGTGAGTTTAGTGTGGTTTTTGTGGGGCAATTCATAGTTTTTGGTGTTTTTTCTTCTGATCCCGTTCTTTTTTGGGGTGTTTTAGACGTGTTTTGGGGTCTCCGTTGGGTTTCGTTGGGTTTTCCGTGGTCATCATGGTGGAAAAGTGTAAATTGTGGGTTTTGGAGAAGGTCAGGTAGGTTTAGGGTGGTTTTGGGTTGGATCTATGGTTTTGCGGGATTTTCCTCCAGTTTTGTTGTTGATCCCTTTCTTGTTTGGGTGTTTTTGACGTGTTTTGGGGTCTCCGTTGGGTTTCGTTTGGTTTTCCGTGGTCATCCTAGTGGAAAAGAGTAAGTTGTGGGTTTTGGAGAACATCAGGTAGGTTTAGGGTGCTTTTCGGGAGGATATGTGGTATTTGGCATTTTGTTCTATTTTTTGGGTTAATTCTGTTCTTTTTTGGGTGTTTTTGACGTGTTTTGCGGTCTTTGTTGGGTTTCATTGGGTTCTCGTTTGACGTTAAGGTAAATGGGAGCGAATTGTGGGTTTTGGAGAAGATCATGTGAGTTTAGTGTGTTTTGGGGGAGAAATTCATTGTTTTTGGTGTTTTTTCTTCTGATCCCGTTCTTTTTTGGGGTGTTTTAGACGTGTTTTGGGGTCTCCGTTGGGTTTCGTTGGGTTTTCCGTGGTCATCATGGTGGAAAAGTGTAAATTGTGGGATTTCGAGAAGATCAGGTAGGTTTAGAGTGGTTTTGGGGTGGATCTATTGTGTTGGGGGTTTTCTTTCGTTTTTGGGGGTGATCCTGTTCCTTTCTGGGGTGTTTTTGACGTGTTTTGGGGGCTCTGTTGGGTTTCGTTGAGTTTTCCATGGTCATCATGTTGGAAAAAAGTCAATTGTGGGTTTTGGAGAAGATCAGGGTGCTTTAGGGTGGTTTTGGGGTGGATCTATGGAATTTGGGCCTTTATTCTGTTTTTTTGGGTTGATCCTGTTCTTGTTTGCGGTGTTTTTGACGTGTTTTGGAGTCTCCGTTGGGTTTCGTTGGGTTCTCGTTGGTCGTTAAGTTAAATGGGAGTGGATGGTGGGTTTTGCAGAAGATCAGGTGAGTTTAGTGTTGTTTGGGGTTTGGATCCGTGCTTTTTGGGGATTTTCTTCCTGTTTTGGGGGTGATGCCGTTTTTGTTTGGGGTGTTTTTGACGTGTTTTGGGGTCTCCGTTGGGTTTCGTTGGGTTTTCCCTGGTCATCATGGTGGAAAAGGGTAAATTGTGGGTTTTGGAGAAGGTCAGGTAGGTTTAGGGTGGTTTTGGGGTGGATCTGTGGTTTTGGGGGATTTTCTTCCAGTTTTTGGGTGATCCCATTCGTGTTTGCATTGGTTTTGCCTGTTTTGCGGTCTCGGTTGGGTTTCTTTTGGTTTTCCGTGGTCATCATGGTGGAAAAGAGTAAGTTGCGGGTTTTGGAGAACATCAGGTAGGTTTGGAGGGACTTTGGGGGTGGATTCTTGGTATTTGGGGTTTTCTTCTCTTTTTTTGGGGGTGATCCCTTTCTTTTTTGGAGTTTTTTTGACGTGTTTTGTGGTCTTTGTTGGGTTTCATTGGGTTCTCGTTTGACGTTAAGGTAAATGGGAGCGGATTGTGGGTTTTGGAGAAGATCATGTGAGTTTAGTGTGGTTTTTGTGGGGCAATTCATAGTTTTTGGTGTTTTTTCTTCTGATCCCGTTCTTTTTTGGGGTGTTTTAGACGTGTTTTGGGGTCTCCGTTGGGTTTCGTTGGGTTTTCCGTGGTCATCATGGTGGAAAAGTGTAAATTGTGGGTTTTGGAGAAGGTCAGGTAGGTTTAGGGTGGTTTTGGGTTGGATCTATGGTTTTGCGGGATTTTCCTCCAGTTTTGTTGTTGATCCCTTTCTTGTTTGGGTGTTTTTGACGTGTTTTGGGGTCTCCGTTGGGTTTCGTTTGGTTTTCCGTGGTCATCCTAGTGGAAAAGAGTAAGTTGTGGGTTTTGGAGAACATCAGGTAGGTTTAGGGTGCTTTTCGGGAGGATATGTGGTATTTGGCATTTTGTTCTATTTTTTTGGGTTAATTCTGTTCTTTTTTGGGTGTTTTTGACGTGTTTTGCGGTCTTTGTTGGGTTTCATTGGGTTCTCGTTTGACGTTAAGGTAAATGGGAGCGAATTGTGGGTTTTGGAGAAGATCATGTGAGTTTAGTGTGTTTTGGGGGAGAAATTCATTGTTTTTGGTGTTTTTTCTTCTGATCCCGTTCTTTTTTGGGGTGTTTTAGACGTGTTTTGGGGTCTCCGTTGGGTTTCGTTGGGTTTTCCGTGGTCATCATGGTGGAAAAGTGTAAATTGTGGGATTTCGAGAAGATCAGGTAGGTTTAGAGTGGTTTTGGGGTGGATCTATTGTGTTGGGGGTTTTCTTTCGTTTTTGGGGGTGATCCTGTTCCTTTCTGGGGTGTTTTTGACGTGTTTTGGGGGCTCTGTTGGGTTTCGTTGAGTTTTCCATGGTCATCATGTTGGAAAAAAGTCAATTGTGGGTTTTGGAGAAGATCAGGGTGCTTTAGGGTGGTTTTGGGGTGGATCTATGGAATTTGGGCCTTTATTCTGTTTTTTTGGGTTGATCCTGTTCTTGTTTGCGGTGTTTTTGACGTGTTTTGGAGTCTCCGTTGGGTTTCGTTGGGTTCTCGTTGGTCGTTAAGTTAAATGGGAGTGGATGGTGGGTTTTGCAGAAGATCAGGTGAGTTTAGTGTTGTTTGGGGTTTGGATCCGTGCTTTTTGGGGATTTTCTTCCTGTTTTGGGGGTGATGCCGTTTTTGTTTGGGGTGTTTTTGACGTGTTTTGGGGTCTCCGTTGGGTTTCGTTGGGTTTTCCCTGGTCATCATGGTGGAAAAGGGTAAATTGTGGGTTTTGGAGAAGGTCAGGTAGGTTTAGGGTGGTTTTGGGGTGGATCTGTGGTTTTGGGGGATTTTCTTCCAGTTTTTGGGTGATCCCATTCGTGTTTGCATTGGTTTTGCCTGTTTTGCGGTCTCGGTTGGGTTTCTTTTGGTTTTCCGTGGTCATCATGGTGGAAAAGAGTAAGTTGCGGGTTTTGGAGAACATCAGGTAGGTTTGGAGGGACTTTGGGGGTGGATTCTTGGTATTTGGGGTTTTCTTCTCTTTTTTTTAGGGTGATCCCTTTCTTTTTTGGGGTGTTTTTGACCTGTTTTGCGGTCTTTTTTGGGTTTCATTGGGTTCTCGTTTGACGTTAAGGGAAATGGGAGCGAATTGTGGGTTTTGGAGAAGATCATGTGAGTTTAGTGTGGTTTTGGGGAGAAATTCATAGTTTTTGGTGTTTTTTCTTCTGATCCCGTTCTTTTTTGGGGTGTTTTAGACGTGTTTTGGGGTCTCCGTTGGGTTTCGTTTGGTTTTCCGTGGTCATCCTAGTGGAAAAGAGTAAGTTGTGGGTTTTGGAGAACATCAGGTAGGTTTAGGTGCTTTTCGGGAGGATATGTGGTATTTGGCATTTTGTTCTATTTTTTGGGTTAATTCTGTTCTTTTTTGGGTGTTTTTGACGTGTTTTGCGGTCTTTGTTGGGTTTCATTGGGTTCTCGTTTGACGTTAAGGTAAATGGGAGCGAATTGTGGGTTTTGGAGAAGATCATGTGAGTTTAGTGTGTTTTGGGGGAGAAATTCATTGTTTTTGGTGTTTTTTCTTCTGATCCCGTTCTTTTTTGGGGTGTTTTAGACGTGTTTTGGGGTCTCCGTTGGGTTTCGTTGGGTTTTCCGTGGTCATCATGGTGGAAAAGTGTAAATTGTGGGATTTCGAGAAGATCAGGTAGGTTTAGAGTGGTTTTGGGGTGGATCTATTGTGTTGGGGGTTTTCTTTCGTTTTTGGGGGTGATCCTGTTCCTTTCTGGGGTGTTTTTGACGTGTTTTGGGGGCTCTGTTGGGTTTCGTTGAGTTTTCCATGGTCATCATGTTGGAAAAAAGTCAATTGTGGGTTTTGGAGAAGATCAGGGTGCTTTAGGGTGGTTTTGGGGTGGATCTATGGAATTTGGGCCTTTATTCTGTTTTTTTGGGTTGATCCTGTTCTTGTTTGCGGTGTTTTTGACGTGTTTTGGAGTCTCCGTTGGGTTTCGTTGGGTTCTCGTTGGTCGTTAAGTTAAATGGGAGTGGATGGTGGGTTTTGCAGAAGATCAGGTGAGTTTAGTGTTGTTTGGGGTTTGGATCCGTGCTTTTTGGGGATTTTCTTCCTGTTTTGGGGGTGATGCCGTTTTTGTTTGGGGTGTTTTTGACGTGTTTTGGGGTCTCCGTTGGGTTTCGTTGGGTTTTCCCTGGTCATCATGGTGGAAAAGGGTAAATTGTGGGTTTTGGAGAAGGTCAGGTAGGTTTAGGGTGGTTTTGGGGTGGATCTGTGGTTTTGGGGGATTTTCTTCCAGTTTTTGGGTGATCCCATTCGTGTTTGCATTGGTTTTGCCTGTTTTGCGGTCTCGGTTGGGTTTCTTTTGGTTTTCCGTGGTCATCATGGTGGAAAAGAGTAAGTTGCGGGTTTTGGAGAACATCAGGTAGGTTTGGAGGGACTTTGGGGGTGGATTCTTGGTATTTGGGGTTTTCTTCTCTTTTTTTGGGGGTGATCCCTTTCTTTTTTGGAGTTTTTTTGACGTGTTTTGTGGTCTTTGTTGGGTTTCATTGGGTTCTCGTTTGACGTTAAGGTAAATGGGAGCGGATTGTGGGTTTTGGAGAAGATCATGTGAGTTTAGTGTGGTTTTTGTGGGGCAATTCATAGTTTTTGGTGTTTTTTCTTCTGATCCCGTTCTTTTTTGGGGTGTTTTAGACGTGTTTTGGGGTCTCCGTTGGGTTTCGTTGGGTTTTCCGTGGT